>NW_026930942.1:0-4634 GCF_032062105.1 Saccostrea cuccullata
TTTTTTTTTAAGTAGAAAGGGGGGGGGGTGACTTTTTTAATCTAAGCATTTGTTAAAGTGAGTTTGTAAATACATCTACGAACTTGAGCTGGATTGTGACCTTTGGGTCAAGGGGTCAAAGGTCAAGGTCAAAGGTCAAGGTCATCAAAGCATTTCATAAAGAAATATAAAAGTAACGGCCATATCAAGTATACAAGTCATTTGATCATTGCACGCGCGCGCAGGTGCAATGCATGAAAGCTATATCATCGTGACTACACTTTTGATGTGTTTCTATTCTTAGAATTTTGAAACGTTTCATAAAAAAATTACGACTATATCAAGCAAATCGGTCATTTAACGCATTGCGCGCGCACACGTGCATGCAAGTCCTTGCATTCAAGTTTGATAGTAGCATAATGTAGGAATCCGTCATATCTATTCATATTCTAAATTTCATCCTGTTTTGTTGAGAATCAAAAAAGTTATAGGCATTTAAAGTTTAAGCCAATCAGATCGCAGCACACGTGCATGGGCGTGGTTTCTTGAAAACTTTTATATATCATAGTTTAGGACGTATTAAGGTATGATTATGTTTTAAAATTCAAAGTATTTTGTCAAAAAACAAGTAAGATATTGAGATTTTTGTTTCAGCTCATCAGACCAAAGCGCACGTGCATGCGCGTGCATGCATGTGCATGATGACCGTAACTTCTTATAGGAGTTTATTGTGTCTGTCTATGTTCTAAATCTTATCGTGGTTGGTAAAAAAGGGAGATACAGCCATTTGAAGTTTAAGCCAATCAGATTGCAGCGCACGTGCATGCGCGTGCTTTCATGACAAATGTTATATATCATATTGTAGGACATCTTAAAGTATGCTTATATTTTAAATTTCATACCATTTCGTCAAAAAACGGAAAAGATATTGAGATTTTTGTTTCAGCCAATCAGAGCGAAGCGCACGTAAATGCGCGTGAGTTCTTGCTAATTTGACAGTGTCACATTATCTACACTATTAATAAATAAGGCAGCAAAATTCAAATTCTCATTTCTCTACTAAGATTTTTACATCGGACTCGGAGTTGGTTTTCTTCAGAAAGACAGGACTGGGTTCAAGGCGACTAGGGGTACCACACCGGTAATTGACCAATCAAAATGAACTTAGTCAATTGTAGGTCCATACATATAAAGCCGATTTTCCTTTCTTTTGAGAGTTTTTTTAATTTCCTTCCAGGCCAGTTTGACAACTCTGGTACCTGTGCCTAGGAAATTTTATCTACTCTATAAATAAATAAAGTTTTTTGACAGGAACTATTTCTCCAGGGCATAGGAGGCTACTTCCTGGGGTGCTTTTGTGATGTTTATAAAGACATTGAAAACACGTGGATTTGAGGGTAGCCCTGTTTGCATGTGCAAATAAATCAGAAAATGTCGTGTACGTACCCTGGTTTTTTGGTGTCGGCTAATGTGACAGGTATTGTTTAACACCCCCTTATTAATATTTTTTCATGAATTCAAACACGTGATGTTTTACTGGAAAGAAACGTGTATTGCTTTTTAATATACCGAAACTCGCTATTTCTGGGGATTGTGTAATTCTAAAAAAAATTCAGATAAATTTCAATGGTGAAATAAAAGAAGAAAGCTTGGTATTAAAATATTAATTCATATCAGTAGAATTGAATGCTATTAACGACATCTGGAGAAATAGGCTTTAAAAGGTTTATATCATATCTTTGTTCGTCTGCACTTAAATTTCAAACACGACAGAATTTGTAATTTTTGCCGTAAAAATCCATAATTTCTATATACTTTAGAGACTTACCGTAAAACTTTCAGGAAACTTTCTATGAAGTCTTTTCAGCACCTTAAGTGAAATTTTATGTCGATCCCAGGTGTTGATCGAGTTTCAGAGAAATTTTCTACGTTGATATTGATTTTTTTTTAAGGAGAAAGGGGGGGGGGGGTGACTTTTTTAATCTAAGCATTTGTTAAAGTGAGTCTGTAAATACATCTACGAACTTGAGCTGGATTGTGACCTTTGGGTCAAGGGTCAAGGTCAAAGGTCAAGGTCATCAAAGCATTTCATAAAGAAATATAAAAGTAACGGCCATATCAAGTATACAAGTCATTTGATCATTGCACGCGCGCGCAGGTGCAATGCATGAAAGCTATATCATCGTGACTACACTTTTAATGTGTTTCTATTCTTAGAATTTTGAAGCGTTTCATAAAAAAAATTACGACAATATCAAGCAAATCGGTCATTTAACGCATTGCGCGCGCACACGTGCATGCAAGTCCTTGCATTCAAGTTTGATAGTAGCATAATGTAGGAATCCGTCATATCTATTCATATTCTAAATTTCATCCTGTTTTGTTGAGAATCAAAAAAGTTATAGGCATTTAAAGTTTAAGCCAATCAGATCGCAGCACACGTGCATGGGCGTGGTTTCTTGAAAACTTTTATATATCATAGTTTAGGACGTATTAAGGTATGATTATGTTTTAAAATTCAAAGTATTTTGTCAAAAAACAAGTAAGATATTGAGATTTTTGTTTCAGCTAATCAGAGCAAAGCGCACGTGCATGCGCGTGCATGCATGTGCATGATGACCGTAACTTCTTATAGGAGTTTATTGTGTCTGTCTATGTTCTAAATCTTATCGTGGTTGGTTGAAAAACAAGGGAGATACAGCCATTTGAAGTTTAAGCCAATCAGATTGCAGCGCACGTGCATGCGCGTGCTTTCATGACAAATGTTATATATCATATTGTAGGACATCTTAAAGTATGCTTATATTTTAAATTTCATACCATTTCGTCAAAAAACGGAAAAGATATTGAGATTTTTGTTTCAGCCAATCAGAGCGAAGCGCACGTAAATGCGCGTGAGTTCTTGCTAATTTGACAGTGTCACATTATCTACACTATTAATATATACTGATATAATGAGTTTCAAAGCATTTCATCGGAAAATGTTAAAGTTATGGCTATATTAAATATATTAGTCATTTCACTCAAATTTAGTCAATTGTGGGTCCATAAAAAAAAGCCGATTTTCCTTTTTTTTGAATTTTTTTTAAATTTCCCTTTCCCGGGCCCATTTGACAACTCTGGCCTGTGCCTAGGAAATTTTATCTACTCTTAAATAAAAAAAGTTTTTTGACAGGAAACATTTTCCAGGGCATGGGGGCATTTCCGGGGTGCTTTTGGATGTTTATAAAGACATTGAAAACACGTGGATTTGGGGTAGCCCTGTTTGCGGGTGCAAAAAATCAGAAAATGTCTGTACGTCCCCTGGTTTTTTGGTGTCGCTAATGTGACGGGTATTGTTTAACACCCCTTTATTAATATTTTTTATGAATTCAAAACTGATGTTTTATGGAAGAAACGTGTATTGCTTTTTAATATACCGAAACTCGCTATTTCTGGGGATTGTGTAATTCAAAAAAAATTCAGATAAATTTCAAGGTAAATAAAAGAAAATCTTTAAAAAATTTTAATTCATATCAGTAAATTAAAATGTATTAACGACATTGGAGAAATAGGTTTTAAAAAGGTTTTATCATATCTTTGTTCGTCTGCACTTAAATTTCAAACACGACAGAATTTGTAATTTTTGCCGTAAAAATTCATAATTTCTATATACTTTAGAGACTTACCGTAAAACTTTCAGGAAACTTTCTATGAAGTCTTTTCTGCACCTTAAGTGAAATTTTATGTCGATCCCAGGTGTTGATCGAGTTTCAGAGAAATTTTCTACGTTGTTATTGATTTTTTTTTTTAAGGAGAAAGGGGGGGGGGTTGTCTTTTTTATTCTAAGCATTTGTTAAAGTGAGTTTGTAAATACATCTACGAACTTGAGCTGGATTGTGACCTTTGGGTCAAGGGGTCAAAGGTCAAGGTCAAAGGTCAAGGTCATCAAAGCATTTCATAAAGAAATATAAAAGTAACGGCCATATCAAGTATACAAGTCATTTGATCATTGCACGCGCGCGCAGGTGCAATGCATGAAAGCTATATCATCGTGACTACACTTTTAATGTGTTTCTATTCTTTGAATTTTGAAACGTTTCATAAAAAAAATTACGACTATATCAAGTAAATCGGTCATTTAACGCATTGCGCGCGCACACGTGCATGCAAGTCCTTGCATTCAAGTTTGATAGTAGCATAATGTAGGAATCCGTCATATCTATTCATATTCTAAATTTCATCCTGTTTTGTTGAGAATCAAAAAAGTTATAGGCATTTAAAGTTTAAGCCAATCAGATCGCAGCACACGTGCATGGGCGTGGTTTCTTGAAAACTTTTATATATCATAGTTTAGGACGTATTAAGGTATGATTATGTTTTAAAATTCAAAGTATTTTGTCAAAAAACAAGTAAGATATTGAGATTTTTGTTTCAGCTAATCAGAGCAAAGCGCACGTGCATGCGCGTGCATGCATGTGCATGATGACCGTAACTTCTTATAGGAGTCTATTGTGTCTGTCTATGTTCTAAATCTTATCGTGGTTGGTTGAAAAACAAGGGAGTTACAGCCATTTGAAGTTTAAGCCAGTCAGATTGCAGCGCACGTGCATGCGCGTGCTTTCATGACAAATGTTATATATCATATTGTAGGACATCTTAAAGTATGCTTATAT
>NW_026930943.1:0-46832 GCF_032062105.1 Saccostrea cuccullata
GGTAAATTGACAGAAAATTAAATGTCGAAATTTTATTCTAGTTGTAAGATGCAACTAATCACAGATACATGTATGTGTACCCTAACGGAATACTACTTTTAACAAAAATAGATGTTGAAAAATATAGATCTTTCATTTGGATACGGGTATCGTGTTTACATCCAATTCCAATTGAATTTGGGCCCCACCCCACTCTTTGAAGCCCTTAAAATATACGAGCGCAGGTAGGTACAATTTCTCCTTTGGCGGGGCACTGTATTTAAATAAAATCTACCTTTATGTGAAAGAAGAAAATTGCGCCTAACTGCGCTCACATACTACTTTTAAAATAATTGTAAAATCTAGCTGGCCTTTCCCATTATGAACAGATCGACGAAACTAGATTTTTGACGTAAGAATAGATCCATATGCTAATTGAGGCACTGGCTATACTTTCTAACTGACCAATCAGCTACATGAAATTTCGTTACGAGTGCATGAGTACCACAAAAATACTATAAGGAAACATGCTTGATTTTACCTGTTTTCCAATAATTTTTTTTACGCATTTCAGTCACAGATTAGACACGGATCTACATACATTGTATATACAATTTAGAGATCACAGTTACAAACAGTTGATAAATATACATAGTTTAAAGTATTTAAACGTGTTTGTTGGGCAATTCGCTAGGTCTACACATATTCCCGAGTATCAGTGAATAAAAGTTTCATGTGCATTTCTTGACCTAAAAACCGTAAACGCTGAGAATTCATGCGTATTATAAAGTATAAACAGCCTTGGCTGACCATTAAAATTACAGTTTGAAATGTAGAAGAGGATAACATATAAATTGACCTAAACCACGTGGCTGTGATACTAGTAAAATGTAAACGTAGTAAACCAGCATGTTTTGTTGTTCTGTCATCGGATTGGACAATGACTATGTGCGAAATAATAACAATAGCCATATGAGGTAGAATTCTCTGACATGCATACCTCTATCATACTAAGACCCGCCCATTCTCCTTCCATAAATGAACATATTGTCACAAACCTGGCCAAATTTTGTTGTGATAGGGTCTAAAATTAAACATAATACAATATTCCTTATAATTAAAATGTGTCTGAACTATTGAAACTATTCAAAAGGCGTCGTATTTATTCACTCATGTTTGAAAACTACTAAAATTAAATATAATTCGTCGTGAAAAAGGGGGCCCCAGATAGCAGTTGTGTCACCTCATCTTTTAACCTGAAAAACAGCTCATATGATAATGCACATGCATTTACATTGTAAACATAATTAATCTGCACAACAGATGACATCAAAATCCCAGAAAGGAGAAGAGAAGCGATGGGTGATGTCCCGTTTTGCTGAATGTTCAAGTTTGAATAGTATTTACAGTGCACCAGTCAGATTAGTATTAAGAAGCAGTGAGTGAAAATATTACAAAACATACAATTATTATCAACTAACAGATAATTCTCGACTTATTTGCATTGATATTTACACATATGGTAATATAGACGATAATAAATATAGACAATGAATAAAAATATATAATTTGTTCACCTTGCAATTGATTCAATTTTTTAAAAAATATCTATTTTTAACATTATGTTTTCAGCTGTTCCTACCACTGAGCACATGATCTCTCGCTGTAACATGCCAAGCGATCTTGCAGGAGAATGGAAAACCAAGGGGTCAGGGTTCAAATTTGATGTAGTCATAAATGAAACAAATATCCGTTTCCAAACTGAACCTAACGCAATCGAGTTCTTGGATTCAATATTCGCTTGTCAGAAAAAATCTGGTACCAGGTACCTAATGACACGAGTTATGGCTGGAGAATGGTAAATTCTTAATCCTTATAATATAACAATATTATAACAATATACAATAATTTTGTGTTACTAGTATTCTAAAATACTTTAAAAATTGGCGGTTTTTAATTAGAAACAATTTTTATTACTGAATTTATTTTTAGTACAACATGTACAAGTATATAAATGAATGGCATCATAAATAATACTTTACTATTGATTTACTTGTACATATGTAATTAGGTTTGATAAAATTAGAGCATTACCTAGTATACCAGTTAAGAAGTTACATCTGACAACAATTAAACGTAAAAGAAAATACCGGTGACATCCAAAAATAGCACATTAAATACTGTGTCATCTCTGTTTTAGTGAAGACGTCTATGTATGCATGGATATCGTGCCACGAACTAACAACACCCTTAGATACAGAATAGGTAAATAAAAAGCTTTTTAAGGATCATAATCCCTCTGCTCACTCATTTTAAATGTTTCTTGAACCTTAATGATTTTCCCAAAGAAATGTATTTTATAATTAAAATACAAACAATTATATCATAGTTTGCTTGGTAAAATTTGACCAAAAAGAAAACAACACTTTTGTCATTGAGAGTTATCTCTCTTATTAGAGTAACGATGAACCTTAAAATTCAATATATAATCTACTTTTAGTTTATTTTTTTTATCATAGATTCTTTTGTCATGGATTATACGCGGGTTTATGTTACGTACGTTAACGTTATTGTTACGTCACAATACTGTACGTTATGTTTCTATAGTTAACAACAGAGTCTAAAATAAACCACTATACGATCAAGACGCATTTCCATTCTTTCCACAACATTTTGGTGCCGTGACCGACGGAATGTTTACATAATATATACGCACAATGGAAGGAAGACTGAAAGCCATACGGGCCGGTAACAGATCAGCGGTAACGAAACTTTTCGGACGATTTTTGGACTTGAAAGAAAATACAGCCAGTGAAGTAACGGAGGAAGTCGAAATAATTAGAAGGTCTCTAACGCAAAAAAGACAAATTCTTCAAGAACTAAATGAACGAATATTAGACGCCTTATCTGAAGAGGACATAGAAGAAGAAATCACGAACACAGATGAGTATATGTACGAATTAGATTGCAAAATTAAGAAAACAGAAAAATTTACGGGAAAAGTTTCATGTAAAACTTTGAACGCCAGTGCTGAGTGTTTTGTACCCACATTAGAAATTCATGATAGCAACGTAAACACGTCAGCTGCAATTAACTCAAGTGAAACGGCTTGTGAGAATATTTTAAACAATTTTCCTGCCTCTGATCTCAATGAACAAAGTAACCTAGATTGGCAGAAAAATGTTTTGTCATTACCATCCAACCACGCTACGAATAATCATAGATTACCGAAGCTAAATCTTCCAGATTTTGACGGGGATATATTACAGTGGAATACGTTTTGGGATTCATTTGAATCAGCAATTCACCGCAACCAAACTTTAACACCAATTCAAAAGTTTTCGTATCTCAAGGCTCAATTACGCGACGCAGCAGCACAAACCATTGCAGGATTTACTCTCACAAACGCAAATTACGAAACCGCCATAGACCTGCTCAAGGAACGATTTGGTCAACCACAAAAAATCATTAATGGTCACATGAGAGCACTTATGGAACTGCAAGCCCCGAGAAACGACGCCATCAGTTTAAGAAATTATGGAGACTGCTTGGAATCTCATGTCAGGAGTTTAGAGTGTCTAGGACAAAAACAAGAGATGTACGGAGCTTTACTTATTCCAGTCATAATGAACAAGCTACCAGCTGAAATCAGGAAAAACATTGCACGTGAGTACGATGGTGACAACATTTCACTACACGATCTTCGTAAAGCTATCAGCAAAGAAGTCAAAATCCTTGAATCAGGCCAGATTGAAAACAGCGATGGATTCCACGCAACAGCAGTGTTTCTTACCGTAGCCTCAAAGAAACAACGCCATGTTCATTATGGACAAAACCAGAAAACAAAAGAGTCAACTCCTTATATCGAAACAACAGAGATAAAGAGCCGTCCATGCATTTATTGTTGCACAGAGAATCACTTTCCAGGGGATTGTAAGAAAGTTACAGAAGTAAGTGCAAGATTTGACATCTTAAAACGGAAGAAATTATGTTTCAACTGCTTAGGAAACCACCGCGCCGCAGATTGTAAATCCCACAACAGATGTAAAAAGTGCCAGAAGAAACACCACACAAGCATATGCGACATGAAACTAACGAGGGACAGAGACGAGCCCACCCAATCAACAATTGTTAACATTGTAGGAACGAGCAAACCAAAAACTAAAGAATTGAACGTTGAACAACGACATAAAAGTGTTTTATGGAAATCAGCTTCCACTCCGATGAGTCGGACTGTGGACTCCGTTCAAGAACGTAACAAGCTAACTAACGAGATAAAGAAACTTAAGTTAGAGCTGAAGACTAAGACAGAAAGGATGAACGCATTGGAACGAGAAAATGCTACCATGCTAGAGAGATTGTTACAATTCGACCAGCAAAGAAATTTTCAGACTCGTGTGGAGAATGGGATGAAGGATATGATGGAACATATAAATAAACTAGCGTACGAAAACGGACGTCTGCATAACGAGGTTCGGGAATTAAAAGATCAAGTTGTAAATATCAAAACCTACAGCACTCACTCGGAGCATCCTAACGCTAAAAACAACAGTCTTCAGTCACGATATGATTACGCTCAAAGGCAAATAAGGGAGCTAAATATGAAAGTACAGACACTTGAAAATCAGCTATACACCTCACAGGACCGCGTGGAAAGTAGGGAGAAGGATTACATGTTCACCAAAAGGATCCGTGATGACACACGAAGGGAAGAAACTCAGATGACAGAAAAACGTACAGAGGCTGAGGAGACGGAAAAAGAAAAATCACAGAAAAAGAATCTCAGGGACATGACAGAGATCATAAATAAAATGCCAATCTACGGACTCGAAACATGGAGCTGGAGAAAGCTAACACAGAACTTCGTCACAAACATCCCGGAACTGAGACTCTGATACAAAACCTGGCAGATAAAGTGTCTAAACAGAAAAGGATTGAGTATCAAAAACAGGAACCAACGAAAAAATCCATGAATGGACCTCTTAATTCAGTGATTATGAACTTGTTTAATTTCCATGAACTGTTAATTTGATTTGAACTTTTTAATATTCTAGTATAATTCATTTCGATGCCCGGAGTGTCATGGATTATACGCGGGTTTATGTTACGTACGTTAACGTTATTGTTACGTCACAATACTGTACGTTATGTTTCTATAGTTAATAACAGAGTCTAAAATAAACCACTATACGATCAAGACGCATTTCCATTCTTTCCACAACATCTTTCGTTACGATAAATTTATGTAAATATTGATTAATAATAATTTTGATTTTATAGGTAAACCAGAGCCAATTCCGTTGGATGTCCCCCGGGGAGAATTAGAAATTACCAGAATGTTTAGGAGTGCGTGTTATTGGTTCGATCGTGTAGGTATAAAGGGAAATCAGGGTTATGAAATCCTTAGTCGTAAAGTAAATATCAATTGATATTTACCAAAGAAAGGATTATTATATTTTGAAGCACTACAGAATGTGTCCAGTGTCCAATATAAGTATGGAATAAATGTGTTTTAAAGAATGTTTATTGATTTTTTTTTTTGTGAATAAGTTTTACAGCGAAAGGGTTGAACATTACAAAGCTAATATGTTCTATCTTCCAACTCCCTGCTTATTGCAGCCAAATAAACAAATCCAGTTTATCACAAGAAGTTGAGTAAAATGTTAAGGACCAGTTGCAGTCCACATAAAAATCAGAAAAAAAATGTATGAAGGTGATACATGAAGGTTTTCAGAATTCGATGATTTCTTACTCAATTAACATGTATGTTAAATGAAAAAAGTTTTTGAGTCATGGTTACCATGGAAACCCGGCCCAAGAAAATTCCTTAGCAACCAGAGAATTTTTCCATGTTGATGGGCATAAAAGTCACTTATCTTTAACACTGCCGGTAAAGTGCGAATCGAGAAAATCTTGGTTTCGGACACCAGCTACTATTGGCACCTGTGAAATATCTAGTTAAATACATATTTTTTGATATAAAACAATAAAAATCACTTTTTAGAAAGCAAATTTATTAAAATGTTAAGCGATTGAATTGCTTTAATACCCCCATAATGCTCAATATCGAAACATTACATGTAAGTGGCTGTTTACAACGTGTTTTTCATGTACTCGCATTCGAATGATGCATTAACTGCTACAGGACTGATTGGACAGTTAAGAGGACAAATTTAACTTTAATTCAACGTTATTTTATGCCGTGGACACAGACAATGTGCTTTACATTAATTATTTTCATGGAATTAGTCAATAACTAGCAAATTCATTTTGTAGGTGCTACAATTGATTTCTGTAAAATTTTGACACAGGCGACTTTTTATTTGTGTAAATGCGACAACTGGTTTACGTCTCTGAGACTGTTGGTTTATGTTACTTAAAGTGAATATTATGAAATTATTCAAAATTGCATGAAAAGGATAATAGTTTTTGTAGTTTATTGTCATTTCTGACCATTTCTTGCAGCAATACGAAATGTTCCAACAATTCTTGTTACCCGGATATTGTGTTGTTTTTTTTTTGTTATATTCTTTTGTTACTTTTAAATGGAGTAATGTGGTATAAATGAGCAAGATGATGACACCAAATAATTTAAAACTGCACCAGGTATACATATACGAATGTCGTGATCAAGCGATCAAACTTTTTAAAGCAGTAAACGAATGTATATTAATATTTTTCCTTGCAATTTATATTTGTTCAAAGCGTGATGTTTACATCCTAAGAATTGTGTTGCATGTAGTCTACATTTATCCAGTTACATCTCAGGCACGTAGTATGCCAGTTGGGGTGTACTTTATTTCCTGAAAATAGTCTTTTGCTTTAGTTTTGATTCATGTTTTTAATTTTTTATGTAGACATGCCCCCCTCAGCTTTTTTGTAACCGTAAGGTAGCTGCATTTAAATGAGATAGACGACCGAAGTGCTACAGTGCCACCCAAACAAAAATCTGTTAAAGAATGCGCCCAAAAGCTGCGATTGGTACTTGATTAATTCCTCCAAATTTTTATCTCAACTGCACAAAGCTAAAAAAAATCATGACCTCTAGAATTCTTCACGAAGCGTGTTGCAATTGAAACTATTTGTCTCTTGTCATCTGCAGAAAAAATGCGAAATTGGCTGGTCTCAATTTCATGGAGGGTTATTTACAACAGTTATTTGTTGTGGAAATAGTGAGTGGAAATTGTAAAGGAATTTATTTGGAACACCCACTAAGTAAAATTGTTTTTAGAATATGACAGTTTGAATCCGAGAAGCAGCACACTTTTATGTACAATAAATACCGGTTTACATTTTTCCAGCTCTTCCGTCTTCGGACAGATACAGTTCTGCAGCTAACCGTAAGGTTTGCAAACCCAGCCGTTGTCATCTTCGCTAGCCAAGGGTTTCTAATACGCTACTTTCGTCAGTTTATGCAGAAAGTAGCATATGAGAAACCCTCCGATAGCAAAGATGGCCGTTGTGGACAAATGGAATAGTTAGAGAAAGGTCCCCAACACACGATAAAGAAGGACTGCTCTTCCTAGCTTCAGAACGGCAGCGTTATGGTTTATATTTAAGTCTTTATAGTCAAAGATGAAAACATGAAAAACCATAAGTTAACACTACAGTTTTGGAGCTGTGTTCTTCCGAGATTGGACATTTTTCTTGGGTTGTCAATCACCTGCGATCCTCATCCTTCCTACGTATACATTGAAAAATAATGTCACGGGTCTGTATGTTTAATAAATGGACCGGTGTCTTTATGTCATTCAAATATGAGAATATTTTGTTGAGATATCAAAATATTCCATAGAAGTTAATTATCTGAAATACATAATGCCATCTTTTCAAGTCAAAGGTTAAAACTATTCATGGAGGGGATCATCTTCGCTAGCCAAGGGTTTCCGATTAGAAATCTACTCTTTCGAATCGGAAACCCTTGGCTAGCGAAGATGGGAGGGGATGTAAAAGTAAAAAAACACTCTTACATGCATCAACGTCTATTCTCTTCAAATACATAACCAGAGTGAATTTTGCATTTTTAAATCCTTTATTTTTTCACATAATAGAACAATTTATGTTGGGGGGGGGGGGGGGGTATATATGCAATATTTTTTAAATATTTGATCGAAGCAACCAATCCTTGAATTGGAGGTATATATATTTTGGGGATTTATTCAAGAAATTTGCACTATCTAATGTGTCAATATTAAATTTAAACGTATTTCTCTGGTAACAATAAATTTTTGATACAGCAGTAAAACGTCGCACCTCATGAAACAGAACAGAAGCCAAACGTAGCAATTACACGTGTCAAGAGTCGCACATACAGCAACCATACTCGCAATATTATCAGAAAACTCTATATTGCATCAAAAGTTTTAATCTTGTGAAACATAATAGAAACAGGAAATCATAAATGATTCATATATATAGTATATACTCATATCACTTTTAACACAAATAATGTAGCGTTAATCGAGTTTACCACTTTAACAGCAAATATGAATAATCTAGTAGAATACATGAAACGAGTGTAATCTAAAGCATTTACGGGATTGCTCCTTATTTGTATTCAACCAACAAGGAATTCTACTGCATGAAACCATACTGGATATTAATAATTAAGTCATTATCAAATGTTCTATCATTTCTTATAGTTAAGTTGACATAGACTGCCTCATTGATGTAAACCAATAGTAGCTGGTGTCCGAAACCAAGATTTTCTCGATTCGCACTTTACCAGCAGTGTTTAAGCTTAAAGCTGACATGAATTCTTAAAAACGCAACATTTTCATCTACGAACGACTTGTTTCATACCAACTATAGCCGTTTTCCACCATATTTCTTTCAGATACATTGTCTCATTGTAACGATATATACCCCAATGCGCTCGTTACACTTGAATGATTTTTTGGCATGGGTATCGACTTGTGCACATCTCCGATAGTAAAGCATATATAAGAACACATGAGGTGATCAAGACATTTCAAAACCAAAATAAACAACATAATAAGCATATTTCTGAATGATTATTGATTTGAATCAAAAGAAAAAAATGCAAGTTTGGAAGAGAAAGTTAGATGTATGAGTACGTATTTTTACAGTGCGCCAATTTATGCAGAATAAACTTGAAATAAAAAGCAGTATAATCTGCAAACACTTTTTTGAAATTATTATCATTTGAATGGAACAAAACAACCAACGTCTTTGATTTGCAGGTCCTATGCAATTGATGCATATCGAGAAAACGCGTCGAACGCTGTAAACGTACCCATACCTGGTAATAAGGTTTACTGCATCGGTTCGAAGATGTGCACAAGTCAAGTGATATACACCCTGAATTCCATTTATTGAAATATGCATCACAAAAAAGAAATAAACTCCATAAAAAGCTCAATAGTAAACACACTGTCTTTACTCCGTACAGACTAGCACATCAAAACACTTAGTCCGTGCTGATCAGATTTTGGTCAGGGAAAATATCACAAGTGGAAAGAGAAGTTATTTGGTATTTGCGCGGCTGAAAGGGGGGGGGGAGGGGTGGGGGGTAACTAAAGTATATTTATAACTGCTTCATAATGTGTAACTGAAAATTTTCTCTCAATAGTTCTAATAAACATTCTATATAGTCTGCAGTTGTTTTGCATCGCAAAATTCTTTTTTCAATTATTACTGATAATACTTTAGAACTAATCTCAAATCTAAACGGAGTTGTTTGATATACGGTAATTATTTAGTTCAAGAAATAAAGGCATTTAACCAGAATACAAAATTTCATTTGTACATCTGTAGGTTTTTTAACACACAAAAAGAAAGACCATCCCCTGTTTATATTGACATTTAGGCATTTTGTATTTTTTATGGAGGGGGGGGGGGGGGGATTGACATGACCGTTACCTAAACATTCGTGGAAGACAGACATTTCTGCTAAATCAATTTTTGAGATGTTTTATTGTCTCACTCCGACCACAAAGTAAGTACATTTTGGGGTATGTGACTGTTTTAAATTATGTAGTACAGGAAGTCTTTCATTTCGAGATTTCATCCCTGTCTGACAGTCTAGCTTTTTCAAAAATAAAAATAATTCCTGTAGGAATATTTGGGAGATAAATTTTTAAAACTAGGGTAGGGATACTTGAAAGCTGGTTCAATACGGATAATTTTTATTAAGTCTTTTATTCATTGAATCATTAAACTCTCTCTCTCTCTCTCTCTCTCTCCTGTAACCATTCGTTAGCGCAAAATTAGGTTTTAAATTCTACGCACTTTGTGCTCTACCATTTATTAACCCTAGAGACAGATCAAGGATTTTTTTTTCAGGCAGGGATGTCGATTAAATTGTCAAAACTTGTTCAAAAATTGAAATGATAATTTACTTTTGACAAGAAAATTTACCTAAACGCAGAAATTGAAAGGGGAAAAAAGTGAAATCTACGTATACATCATAAGATTGGGGACATTGTAAACTTTCTCAATTACCTTCTCAGGCAAGGAATCTGGACAAAAAATATTTAGACAAGAGGAATAAGTTTAAAGTTAATTTTAGTAAGAATGTGGCATTCTCATCGGCAGTTCGCTTTCCGTTCCTATATGCATCGACTATTTTTAATCATTAAAATTTTATGTCAAGAAATATAATTCACATTCAATTATAGAGGCGGATCCAGCCAGTTTAGAAAAGCGAGGGGGGGTGTTTCAGGTTGGTTCCCCCACCACTCATTAGCATAGAATCAAACCACGGCCACTTCAAGTCCTTAGCTACATTATGAAAAAGGGGGCCTCCAAAAGCAGTTGAAAAGCAAAAAAGAAATAAATCAAAACCAAAACCAAAAAATAAAAGAATAAAAAAATAAAGCAACAACAACAACAACAACAAAACCTATTTTCCACCCTTAAAATCCTTTTTGCGAAGGGATAGATCGAGAGGGGGGGGGGGTTCTGTAACCTTTCTGTTCGGTACATTACTGCGTATTTTCCGGTAACAAAAAATTTCAAATCAAAATATTATTTAAAACTGCAGCAAAAGCTAGATTATCCTCAGAAAAAGTGAGCCTTCAGGCCTCCATCTGCATACTATGGGAGCATTTTAAACCTTTCTCGATTTAAAATATTTTATGCATACTTCTACAAGTTCATTACTTCTGGAGATGGTCCTAAAATGGTATAGCTATAAAGTTCGCTGGAATTTTCCTTGCATATTACTTGTGGGTATTCAGGGTCCTTAGGCGGGGTTGTGAAGGTACACAGGGGAAAGCAAATCTGCATACATCTACAGATCTACCGAGCAGAAAGGACAGAGTTTTTTTTATTACTTCAAATTATTCGACGCATAAATATCTATATTACAGAAAAAAAATCTCTCTGTGTGTGTACGAAAATAAAGGGGGATTCCAACCCCCCAGAACTCGCCCCATCTGGATCCACTAATTAATTCTATTTTGATCATTCATGTACCACAGAATCAAACTCGTTTATTGTGTAAAAAATTATTAATAACTTTAAATCAAGTTATATTAGGTCTATATTTTAAAAAAATGCCAGTACACAGTATTTATTTGAAAATAATTGATCGTAATGAATATCCGATCTTTTTCAGATGTTTTTTTTAATTTATTTATTTTAAGAGACTGTTATGCATTCCCCCCCACCCCAACCCCCTCCTTTCACAAGAAAAATCTCGTCAAAAGATGAGAGATTCGTAATGATGCATGCTATAAAATAGATTTGATGTAGTAAAGCTATGTTTATAAATTTTGTTCATATTTATATATACAGACAGTAGTAAATTTATATTTTTTTTGAGAGATAAAAAAATATTTGCATTTTTTTTTTCAATCAACCAAAATACCAGTGAGATTTCCACCTTTGAAATTTCCCCTGACCAAATGGACCACGTGTGTCCAAGTGCTATGTGGTGACTTTATTTTACTGTAGAGTTAGCAATGGATTACATGACTTCCGAGATGCATAATTCAATAAAAGTAAAATAGGACATTTCTTTCGACATGTGCACATCCCTGTAACGATAGCAGTATTCAGGTATATGTTTTTATCACTGCGTTCGATGCGTATTCTCGATCTGCAGGCGTGGATATCCAAACGGTTTTTGCTGACAGGTATACATGAATGTATTCCGTGTTGTTTTTTTCCTATTTTGCAAATGCACATGCATTCAAAAATAATTTACTTCTCTGTATAGTTCAAGTTTTTGTTGGATTTTTACTTTTAAAACATGTAATTGGTTAGTTTATGGATTTATGACTACTGTGCTATCGGAGATGTGTACATGTCGACAGTCAAGCTAGAAAATCACTCAAGTGAAACAAATCAGCGAGGCTTTATATAACAGGTACAGGTGGCCCAAATTTTTCGATTTAATATGGCGGAATCGAAGAAATATGGCGGACAAGGGCGTACAGGATCGTAGTAAGTCGTACAAAGATGAAAACTGATGCATTTTTAAGAGTTCATGTCAGCTTTAACATTAAATTTAAAGTAAATGCCATGAGAATTATTTTTATTCACTGGTGTAATAAAGATACAGATTTGGAGTGTTTTACAACGCAATTAAAAAATTGAGGCCTTAGGCAAGTTCTGTGCTACACATTGGAAGTTCACACGTTTTGCGATTTTTCCTGATTCAGCAATATTTCATGACTTTGACAGATTCAAAGCCTAATTTAAAAAGAGGTCATATTAATACAGTTGCGTGTTTTATTGTGTACATACTTATAGAGTTCTATATGCATTATTGTTCTATATTAATAAGGACAAATTTAAGATATGCATTTCATTTTTATTGTATGTACCTTTTGGGATGTTTTTAATTTTTTACTGTGACAGGTGTAACATATATTTAATACCAAACAATACTGCTGTATATTTCATTGGCAATTGTAATAAATGCTCTTTTCAATTCAAATATTTGTTGATATCATTTTTGGCAAAAAAATCCTTTTTTCTGCCAGAATCGACTCTGCTCTTTTTTGGTACTTGAAGTAAAAATAGACGATGGTATTATAATACAGTTGTTGCGTGTATTTCAAAATAAAAGCAGAGGAATTTCTCTTACAGAATTAGTATTGAAAAGCAGTGAGTGAATCAATTATAAAACATACAATTATCTTAAACAAACAAATATTTCTCTATTTATTTGCATTGATATTTACAAATGTATATATGAAAAGAAGTCCAATCCATGGGCTTTTTTGAAAATCAAATATGTTGCCTAGCAACAAATAAGGGCCTTTTAATACATTAAATGAGGAACAATATTTTTTTTCTCGAATAATAAGATGTCCTTTCCAATTTTTTCTCAATTACTTTTTATACATGCTTTTCTGTATCACTATACATATCTGGAAAATGACTGCTACCTAGGAATAAAAGTATCAGACGTCTTTCATACTAATTGTTAGTCCATTATTTAAACACTGAATTGATGAATTTTCCGTTAGTTCCCCTATCACGACAAGGAGCACACGGCGGTTGTGACCGGTCGGCAGGGGATGCTCTCTCCTCCATGGGACCTGATCCCACCTCTGATGTTTGAGGGGTCTGTGTTTGCTCTGTTCCTTTTTTCGCTTTGATTTATAGACTTTTAATTGATTTTGAATACTGTTCGTTATCTCCATGTTTCCACAGGAGTCCGAAGTTTTTATCGTAAAAAAAAAATCCGGAAAAATATTTTCCCACCCTCAACTACAAAAAAAACACATTTTTTTTAGGGTGGAGATTTTTTCCGTTTTCTTTTTTTTTTTTTTTTTAATTTATTTTATTTTATTTTTTTATTTTTTTTGGTTTTTTTTTTTGTTCTGACGATAAAAACTTCAGACTCCTGTGATGTTTCATTGCCCTTTACGATACCAGTCAGACGGTATAAATACTCCTCTCGATCCCCTACATGCATTTCAATTTGAATTTAAATATCTTAACTCGACAATATCATGCCAAAAAACATATCGCTGATAAATTTTTTAAAGGTAATTTTTTTTTAAATAATAAATCTTTTCCGAGAACTTTATGCAGAAGGAAACATGAAATGAGTGACAAGGAAGTTTTCGGCGGAGCAATGTATCGACCTGGTGCGTATTCCTCAACCTTTCACATCCGAGGTTTGAATGGAGCGTAGCGGTGTCAGCCGAGGATTGCCGACCGTGACTGTCAAGATTTACAAACTTACAAGACAACATTTGTTAAACAACTTTATCAGCAAAAACCAAGGTTTAATTTTTCAAATATGAAAATTTTTCACAATAACGTAATAGTAAAGAAACAAAAATAACATGAATAATACAAAATTTAAAAAAAAAAATGTACAATGTACACAACATGTAAGCTTTCTTTGACTCTAAAAACACTACATTGAAACTGAAAAAAAGGAAAGAATATCTTTTGTATACTACTCTATTGTATACGTAAGTCTGTATAAAAATTAAATAAATGAACAAGAATTTATTCTGCATTATTATACACTGTATTAATAATTGTTATAAAATGCTAATGAAATTGATTATTGTAATTGATTTAGTGGCATGCAAATTTAAAAAAATGATTATTCTAAAAAGTATAGTCTCAGTCTGTAGTTCAATCCGTCAGTATCCGATGCGTAACATCCCTTTCAAGCATGGTGTTTCTTGCAGTGAATAAATAAACCAGAAGGTTGTTTGAATCTTTTGCAGCAGATTTCACAGGAATAGGGTTCTTCCATCGTATGGCGACGCTCATGACAGCGCATGTGCGACAACTGGCGAAACGACTTGTGACAAAATTTACAATTGAACGGTCTAGTGTCGGTATGAATTCTTTCATGGATAATCAAATTTGTCTTGTTATTAAACATACGATTACATTTTTGGCACTGAAAGTAATTTTTGTCCCGTTTCTTCAAGTGTCCATCCGGTGAGTTTGGCGATTCCTTAGGTATACCTTTGATACATGTATCTAGATCTTCACGTTGACTCTTGGGACGACCACGTTTTCTAAAATTGTAAATTGTGTTACAATTTTCATCACTTTCAATTTCAGCAAATGGAGTCCGTTTTTCTGCATCTAAAAATTTTTGCACTATGGCGCGCTGTCTGTCCAACTTCCTTGTGCTTTCGCCGAATTCATGTACACGATTTTCTGTCAAATGAAATAGTTTGGGCGTTTGCATAGAGTTTTCGGAGTTCAATAAATCTGCACAGTAACTATTTTCTGCTTTTACAACTTCTTGTGTGAAATTTGAATTTTCTTTCATGCAGTTTCCTTCATCATCCATGTGATGTATCAAATCCTGTCGTCTGCAAAACCCTCTCAAGCACCCTGGACATTGCGTCATCAGATCCGTCACGTGGCGTCGCCACATATTTTCCGGTGACTGAAGCGGAACAGAATGACAAAACAAGTGCATGTCCAGTTCTATTTTCCGACAGTATGCCTTTCCGCAAACCATGCAAAAATGGAGTTTTCGACAAATTCCAGACCGGACGTGCGACATGTTTTGATTAGAACTTTCATCCATGTTTCTTAATCCGATACTAGGATATGCTCAATGATCTTTGGCAAAATGTTTCTAAAAAATAATAAAATAAAATAAATATTGACATGCCAAATTATTCTTTTTAGGAGAACTACAGTTCTGCAGCTAGGACCTCACTTAAAATACATAAAAACCTTGGTTTACAACCAAAATTCGGTTCGTAGGTCATTTTAGCTATAAATATTTATTAGAATTCAATTAGAATTAAAATTCTATTTCCATAACATATACATGTAATGTGAATTAAAAAATGCAAAATAAACAATACTAAATTAAAATCTGAGCTGCTCACAAAATTATAAAGAAAGAAGATTTCTACTGCGTGCTTTGGTGAAAGGATATTTAGAAAAAAAATTCTTCACATCTGCACATTTTGTTGTTTCTTTTTAATTTAGCATTTATAATTTTACCCCTATATATTCATACCCCCCGCTTGAAAAGCTGGATGGTATATAGTAATCAGTATGTACGTCCGTCTGTCTGTTAACTTACGCTTTGGGGTACCCATCTCTTTATTCTCTATTGAGAAGTTGAGGAAACGAACCATCAACTTCTCAATAGAGAATACCATCTCTTACCCCCAACTCCTCTCATACCACTGAATGAAATTTAATGAACCTTTCACAAAATCTTTATTACATATTGCCATTAATTATGCACCTCTATTTACATTTTGATCCGATAAATATTTTGGAATTACCACAGCAAAACATGGACACTGCCAAAACATTCATGCGCATGGGTTATCATTTAGTGAACTCATTGCTCACAGTACCTCTAGTTTTAAATATGCATGGAGAATGTTTTTCGATATAATAGATGGCTAGGAGAAGGATATGGAGATAACCAACAGTATTCAATATCAAAGTCCATAAAACAATACGAAGTAGGCGTAGAGCAAACACGAACCTCCGAAACATCAGAGGTGGGAGCAGGTGCCATGGAGGAGTGAGCATCCCCTGCTGACGGGTCACACCAACCGTGTGCTCCTTGTCATGATCGAGAAAAAAGTTATAACGGAAAAATCCGTCGTCAATTCTGTGTATAAATGATGGACTAACAATTATAAAAAAAACGTCAGTCACCATTTGTCTCAATGATAAATTGTATTCGCTGACAAGGTCATTGTATCGACAATAGAATTTATGTAAAGATGACTTTAAACGAGACTGTTGATAATCTTGTTTCATCAACTTACTTGTCAATACTAGTTTTAGAAATTGTTCATACGTAGAGCATGCTCTTGCGTATCGTATCAACTGAGATATCTCAGTATGCAGGTGATGAAGGTCTATTGCTGCATAAGTAAGGGAAGCTGGCGATAGAAAAGTTAAAGTCATCACGTTTATCATATAGCTTGGTTGTTAGATTAGCATTAACGTCTTTTCCAAGTAAAATATCCCAGCATGAAACAGATGTGTCACACTCTGTGGTATCTTTTATCTCAAGCTCTGACACCAGGATATATCGTATCGACGTCGATATATCCAGGCACGTAGCAACAGGGGGGCTGCCCCCCCCCCCCCCCACTTTATTTCCCAACATAACTTACATCATACGAAATGTCCCTTGAAAGGCTGATTGCTCCCCCCCCAACTTTATGTTATCTAAGAAAAACGTAGTATAAAAACTTGGTACTGAAAGAAGTTGGCCTCTCACCCCCCCCCCCCCCCAACCCCCCAACGAAATAGGATTTTCGACTTTTGCAACTTTTTTTTCTGTTTTTTTTTTACTTGCCAATTTTTTCAGGTAAGTAAAAAGAAATTTCTCTAGCTGCCCCCCCCCCTTTCAAAAACGATGCCTCGTGGCTCATATCTAAATGTCGAGTTGAAGGCCACAGCAAGTGTTTTCTTCTTTTCACGCATAAGATTTTGCACAAATTCTGCTTCATATGAACATAAAAATAGGTCTGCAAATAACGGAGCGCATGAAAATTCCAATAGATTGTTGGAATACCTGGTCTCCAAAAAACTACATAAATATTGTCAATCAGAAACTCAAGCATCTCTTTGATGTCAATTTCGGAGTACTTGTGTATACAATCAGAATGTATTTTAACAAAATAATTTTGCAAATGACCAATGAGCAGGTAAGTATATTTACGAGTTCCATTTTTATTTTTAAAAAAAGCAGCTGTCAGTGATATCAAAAAGCCAGGAGTATTTAATTTATCGTTAGCTGCAGATCTGTAGCGTTATGGTTTTATATATTTGTCTTTGACCATAACGCTACAGATCCCGTTGTGCAAAAAAGGTGCAATTTACGGCGCAATATTTTTTGCGCTCTTTTGGGGAGAATTTCTACACTTTCTAGCTTTGGTCAATCAACAACCTTTCACTCCCTATGTGCGCGTTATGGTCAAAGACAAATATATAAAACCATAACGCTACAGATCTGCAGCTAATTTATCGTGGGGAATGGTTGTGTATAAAGTTGAAAAGTCGCAAGTTTTTAAGCTAATTTATAGTAATTGAAATGTTTAATTATACGTTTCATAAGTGCTCTTTTTTGGAGGTGTCAAGTATGTTAAATTTCGGATCCATACATCGTGGGTTCAACTCCCACTGTAAGACGTAGAGACCGGTCTTTCGGATGCGACCGTATAAACCGAGGTCCCGTGTCGCAGTTGCTGGCACGAAAAAAGAGCCCTCATTGCTCAATGGCCCTGAAAGCCGAGCATAGATTACAAAAAATGCATGCAGCTCTCCACCGGCAAGTGATAAATATGCCTATTATACATATTTTAAAATTGATATATACGTGTTATGCAATAAACTCTTACCTTGTTTTCAATGAGTGCAGATACAAGCGACAGTTGACCAAACTCCAAAGCGACCTTCTGCAAAAATCACGTGGTATGGAATGCCGTTTTCGTCATAATTTTTTTGACTACAAATTAAATACAATAAAAGATATGTAGAGAGTGACAACCAAGATTTTAGTAATATTTGGTTAAAGGAAAAGGGTTTTAGCTCATTTCTAATTAAAAGAGGAAGGGTGTCATCATAATCTTGCAAATGTTGCGTTTAGTTGGCTTTGGATTCGTTCTATTAATTATGTAATTAGTCAAATTTTGAAACTGCGTTCGCATGAATGATGCTTACATGTACAAGTGAAATTGCAAGCTTTCAAGTTCTCCTTTTTTTACGAATTTTACTAAACCTGAAACAAAGAATATACTGATATATATTTTAAAAATTAAATGAAAGAAAAAAACAAGAGGGGGGGAGGGGGCTTTTTGGTTGGTGTTATTTACGGTTTAACTCATCCCTCATCCCCATGACAACCCCTTTTTTGATTTTACCTTGCTTGGTGATGTTTACATAGTGTTTTAAATAAACAAAATTATGCGCGGATCCAGCATTTTTTTTTTTTGTCGCCTCGGGGAAGGAGGACTGTAGTAAATTTGGGTAGGGGTGTAAACTGACAACTATAAAACATAAACTGATAGAAAAAGAGTAATATATTTGCCAGTGCCTCCAATCTTAAAGTAATAGGGGGATGGGGGATAACCAGTATCTAAAGGAAAGTTTACTTTAGCAGAATACTACCGAGTATACTCAAAAAAAAAGTGGCCGGGGGGGGGGGTCTCCGCATTCTACAGGCCCTGGAAAGAGGTGGGTTTTTATTTTTTCAAAATTGCCACACTAACTAAAAAAATTATTAAGCAAAAATATTAAACAACTTCTCTTGACGTGGAATAACTTTTTTCGTCTGTTTGTGTATGTGTGGTCGGGGGTCGGGGGGCTTTCTAACAGTTAATTCAGTTCATCTGATATTTTTTGTAATTCATCTGAACCATTTTTGCACGGGTCCGTGTGTTTCTTGGATTGGGGGTGGGGGTAAGGGGTAGGGAGGAGGTTAGTCCAAAGTAGGATTTTTTCGCTATTGTATGCATATAAATATTATTTACCTGTGCTCTGAAAATCCCCTGGTGGTCCGCACCCATCCACCCTTATAGATCCGGGCATGTTGACGAACTAGAGCTAAAAGAACAATTTCTATGTATAGTTTGGAGTACATCATCAAATATGATATTTAATATTTTTGTTTTGATGGCAACATGCATTTTTTGGACCCCAAATTCAAACTCTTTAGAGGAGCAGAGCGGTCCGAAAACCCTTGGCTAGCAAAGATGACAGATAAGAACATATTAACCTCCTCTCAGCAATTTCAACTTTGATGACAAAAATATACAAGTAAACATTTCGGTTAAACGAAATGTGGCATTCATTCTAATTTGAAAGCCAATTCCTTCTCTGTAGCATAAGTGGTTGGAGATACTCTATATTCCAGTCCACACATAGGAATATTTATGTCCCTTTATGGGGTCAACCAAAAAGGTTAAAAGGCAATGTAACGACATTTCTCCTCTTTATTGTACTAAACAATTGGACATGCTCCGATAAATCCACAGTGTTTAATTTCGATATATGGATAGCCCCATCTAGCGGCAATCAGTATACATGTACAAGAAATCTAATTAAGTTAGCACAGGTTTATAGGTACTATACATAGCTATTGCAATTAAGCAGCAACTGTAGCAGGGAAAAAATAAGCTTCTGTAAAAATTTGATGAACAAAGTCATCTTCTAAGTTCATGTACTGTACTAAAATACTGACAAAACACAATGAGCGATTTTTTAATGGTGATTTTAATTTGGATGATACTATTTATAGTATCTGTTCAAATGAACATAAATGGAACATCTTCAATACCTGAGATCAATTTCTTCTAATCATAAATCACTAATTGCACATCAATATTTGAAATATTTTGCTGAACAAGGTACATGTAATGTTCTGTCTGTTGAAGAACTGAAATCTAAAATAAATATTTTATTACATAGCCCTGATTTTTTTTCTATACCGACAAAAAATTCCAGACTGGGAATTATCAGGAATGGCTCCTCTCTCATTTGAAATTTCTTTTGTAATATTATTCAGGCTTAAATTTACATTTTGTACATGTAAATATTAACCATAACATTTCTCTTTGTATCTAAATTTTGAACTAAATTATCTAACATGTAATAAACAATTTTTAGCAAAGAACCTTTTCATAATTATACATATACATGTATTTCCATTTTCAAAAATCATTACAAAATTGATTATATAAAAAAATATTTTCATTAATGAAACAGCACTGTACATGTAAAAGTGTATTTTAATAAATAAAACCTTTACATGTGCATGCAGTTAAAAATTCTTTAAACATTCCATCAAATTGATAACAGAGAAGTTTCGTAACTTTTCTTGCCATTTTCATTATTCATCATCTTCATATTTTCAAGGTTCTTTTCCTGTTCATAAACCTTTTATGACAAAAGTCAAGGTTTCAAAATATTCAGGCTAAAAAGCTTACTTTTCAAGTATACAACTGGAAGTCCAAACAAATCAGAAAACAGCCTTTATTGAAGGTAAATTTTCTAAACAAATATGACTCATCTTAAAAATGGAAAGTGCCAATATTGTAGGAATTGTGACTAGTTACCTCAAATAAGATATCAGAGATTCATTTTTTGGAAGATTTTCCTCCTTGTAATCACAAAAGTTGTGCTATGGCTTAATTTGAGCCACTTG
Organism: Saccostrea cuccullata; assembly: GCF_032062105.1. Lineage (NCBI taxonomy): Eukaryota > Metazoa > Mollusca > Bivalvia > Ostreida > Ostreidae > Saccostrea > Saccostrea cuccullata. The sequence goes on from NW_026930943.1 coordinate 21,074, forward strand.
AAAAGATATACTTTATAAGTGGAAATTTTAGCGAGATGCAAATTTAGCGATTTCTACCTAAAATCTGGTATTTTATTTTTAGCAAGAATTAATTTTAGCGATTTAAAAATGCTAACTAAAGAAGCTATTACAAATAATACGCAATCAATTTTTAGCGATATTCAATTTTAGCGATGTCAACACCCTCGCTTATAATGCCAAAATTAAATCCTCCCTAAAAATTCCACTTATATGTATTCTCAATGGTTGGTTTATAATTTACCATTGCATTATGTGTGTAACCATAAACCCAACTTTTAAATATTGACTTTTGTCAAGGTTTGGGTAGAGGAACTTTAACACAAAACCTTGACAAAGAGAGATGTTTATTCATATACAACTGAGAGTTAAAAAAAAATACAATAAAATTCTCCATTCAATTTTAAAAAGATAAAACCTCAGATAAATACGACGCATCTTCATCTTAAAACAGTTTAATTAATAAAAGTTGATGCTGCCATTTTCAATAATTTTCTTCAGAAACTCTAGGAAGTCATGATGAAAAGAAATCTGCTGAGACAATCATATCACATGCACTAGTGTAATCTAACATGTCTTTGGAAAAGTTCCTGAAGCTTCTGAGAAGAGCCTGGTCCTTCTTTGTATTTCGTTTGTAACGTTTCCCTCGGATGAGTTTATCTGCTAAATAATGAAGCCAGAACACATTGGTCTGGGCATGAAAAGTCTTCCAGTCATTTCTGAATAAAAAGAAGGAATAATCAAAATGACCATTTTTGAGGACCCTCCCTGAAATTATTCCCATATTTTCCAGATTGGCATGAATCAAGTAATTAAAAATTTGAAGTAAATCAAGAATTAAATAAAAACATTGTATAAGTAGGGAAACTTTTTTCAAAAAATCGTACACTGACGCATACCAAATAACTTAATTTACTTTAACTTCAGACTATTTCACTTACTTGTTAAGCTCCCTCATTTTCCTGTAAATGTCAAATTGATAATCTCCTGTGCCTTCAAATAAGCTCTCATCTGTTGAGAGATCGGTGAAGATAGTGCACCCATCTAAATATAAAAATCCATGTACAAATAAAATGGGTACAAGATGAATGTTTGTTTGGTTTGCAAAAACAGTTTTTCCTTCTACTTTTTTTTCAATTTTTAAAAATTAAATATTTATAACCTTTCAATGCATTCAAGCCTCCTTATTTTTAAAAGCACATTTCATTTTAACCATATGTTTTAACCTGGAAGACCCAGAACAACTACAACACATACACATAGATATAGAATTTTCATGCAAAATTATTTCCTTTACACCACATCACACATATATGAAACTAGACAGACAGACACACAAAGGTAAACAGTATACCCCCTCTTTCGGAACAGGGGTATAATGAACGAAAACCACTGAATACAAGAAGCAGAGAAAAAGGTGCTTAAATATGAAAACCTCTTAATACATGTACAAATTTACAGTAACTTTGACACCTGTAAATCCCCTCACCTTTATCAAGCCTAGACAAGGTAAAATCTATTATGCTGACATGGACTCCATGTGATTCTACTTGGAATGTCTGTCCCAGCACAACATACTTGTGAACTTTGACCCCTGTTTTCTTGACCAATACATTTCCCCAGTGAAGATCTCTGTGTTCAAACTGAAGAGCTTCCTCGGCGACCGCCAGGGAAAACGTCACCTGTTCAAACACACTCCTCGCCTCAAAGATATTGTTGAACTAAAGAAGAAAATAATATTCATGACATCAGACGTATTCTAGACAAATACATGTACTGTATATGACTATTTTTGCCCCATGTTTTTTTTTTTTGCCTTTTGCACTTGCCAGCAATTTTGCCCCGTTTTAAATTTGTCCAGTCATGGTTCTGTTAAAGAAATTATATTATGTTCTCTGAATTCGCCCTGTTTTAAATTTGCCCAACTCTGAACAGAGCAGAAAGGGCGAAAATAAAATGGGAATGAAAATTCTGTGTATACAGTATCAAAAGTCTAAATGCAGGGGTTTAAAAGTTTCATTTGGTTTTATTAAAAAAGTTTAAAAAATATTTCTATGTACCTGAGCAGCCTCTAGGTCCTTCCCTCCATCAGCAAACTCAAACATAATAAATAGCTGATCTTCCTTAAACATATCTGTAATAAGAAACATACACTGAAACATAATAAATAGCTGATCTTCCTTAAACATATCTGTAATAAGAAACAAGAACTTATAATAACATTTTAAAAGTAATTTAAGGGACTCCAACCCTCAGCCAGGAAGGACAACTCTTTAATTTATAATTTAATTCAAAAAGTCTTTAAATGAAGCTCGAAAATTAAATATTTTCATGCAACAATTTTCATTATATGCCTCTCAATGTGCTTCAAGGTTCTATGCAAAGCTCCATAAATTACTTCTAATTTCATATCATGTTAATAAACATTGGTATCTAAAAATGCTTTTTCGGGATAAAAATTTCTACTTTTAATTAGACCTTTCTGAGAAGAGCGATGCGGCTACCTCAGATCAGAAGCTTAAGAACCATAACTATTGATTTTAATCTTATATATCACTTTAACATGTGTTTAATATCATTTTTTTTACCTGGATTATCATTTTCTGAACCCTTCTCTTCGTGAAATGTATTCCATTCACTTAAAAGCTTAGTTGGATATCTTCCTTTTACACATGAAACCCTGAAAAAAAAAAGTTATAAAACCCATGTTTAGACTTAGAGAGCTATAAGCAAAGAAGTGGAAAAGCTGTAGTGTCCTTACATTGTCCTTTATAATGTTGATTTACTTAATTTTTTTTTCAGAAACATAGACTGAACAAACATGTTCATTAACAATGATCGATTAGTGGATTTACATGTATGTAAAAAAAAAAATTACCTAATATATGAACAAGAGATGTTTGTAAAACACTTATGCCCCCCTCCCCCCAAATTGGAATTTTTCCAAGTCCAATGGGCAAAACTCTGTCAAAAATGGCACGATTGTACCCAAAATAGAATCTGACCTAGATATTCATCTGATAAATCTGTATACTAAATTTCGTCTCAGCATGTGCAACGGTTGTGAAGAAAATGAACGGAAACTGCAAATAACTCTGTCAAAAATGGTGTAATCATACCTAAAACAGAACTTGACCTAGATATTAATGTGATGTATCTGTATACAAAATTTCATTTCAGTATGTGCAACGGTTGCAAAGAAAATGAACGGAAACTGCAAATAATTGGAATTTTTCTAAGTCCAAGGGGCATAACTCTGTCAAAAATGGTGCAATCATATCTAAAACAGAACTTGACCTACATATTAATGTGATATATCTGTATACAAAATTTCATTTCAGTATGTGCAACGGTTGCAAAAAAAATGAACGGAAACTGCAAATAATTAGAATTTTTCTAAGTCCAAGGGGCATAACTCTGTGAAAAATAGCGCGATCGTACCCAAAACAGGACTTGTCTTAGATATTCATGTGATATATCTGTATACTAAATTTCATCTCAGTACATGTATGTGCAACAGTTGTGAAGAAAATGGACGGAAACTGCAAATAATTGGAATTTTTCTAAGTCCAAGGGGCATAACTCTGTCAAAAATGGCGCGAACGTACCCAAAGCAGAACTTGACCTAGATAATCATGTGATATATCTGTATACTAAATTTCATCTAAGAATGTGCAACGGTTGCAAAGAAAATGAACGGAAACTAAGTGGACCGACAGACAGAAGCAAAGCAATATGCCCTCCCTTCTTCGAACGGGGGCATAAAAAGCTTCAAAGACATATACATGTAATATATTGAGTAAAACATGTAAATTACCTTTGGACTTCACAGAAGTTCTGTGTGTAGCACATATCATTTTCTCTGAGCAAACTCAATTCTCTAGATAAAAAAAAAACCAGTCAAACATTTTACAATTACAAATATAACCTGATGATAACATGCGCTGTACCAGTATATACATCTTTATAGCACATCATTTTTGAAAATTTTTAAACATTTCAAGATAAGAATTGCTTGGGATTTTATTTAGGTCTAATTCAGACCCAAACTTTTTTTGAGCCATATTTTTTTCTTAATTTTCAGGATATTAAAACTGTTTAACTGGTCTGCAACTGCAAACAAAGAATGTTTTAAGCTTGGCCTTCTAAGATACCCAATACACTGTAATTAGATATAAAAAAGAGATAATACATACACAGAAATAACAATTTCTGGTAAAATCTCAGCAAATGATTTCTGTTTCTCATCATTGACCTCAAAATCCCCCTCCACTGGAATCACCTGTACAAAACAATTTCACATTTCATAATTGACCACAAAATTTTTGCTTTACTTAGATTTTAAATATGAATAGAATAGATTCGGTAACAACATAACTCAATCTCAAATTAAACAGTACGTGTATGCTTTTTCAAGAAGAGTCTGTAAATTTGAAAAAGTCATGACTATAATAAATATATACATGTTACTATATATATATAACACTGTATAATATCACTAGCTATAGATTTTGTATTGAACATGCTATGCTAACCTTTAGGGCTACAGAGTTATTTCCCCTTTTCGTCCGGAAAACCTCTCCATAAACGCCTTCCCCGACTTTTTTGCATTGTTTCATCATACTAAAATAGAAATTTCCTTGTTTTAGACAAAAGAATATCATGAAGATATGAAATATAAAATGGGTAACTGAATATGTGAAATACATGTAAGTGTACAATTCATTTTTTTCAAGACTAGAAATACATGTATAGATACAAAAATGCTTTTATCACTGAACAATTACTTATCACAAAATATTTTGGAGGGAGAAAGAGAAAAAAAAATTGATATTCCCTCATACTCACGTGCTACTTATACAGGATTGAAATGTTTCTACTCCCTTCTGTTGGCACACTTCCAAAACTTTGGAGCGCGGGGAGGTTGGAGTTAGACTCTTTTTCCTCTGTGGTGTCAAGATATCCTGGAAATACATTTAATTCGACTTGAGATATACAAGCAATATCCTCAAAATATGTTAAATTTGACAGGAATGCATTTTAAAAGATGAACAACCTATCAGTTCTGAGAACTGATGATTTTTCAAAAACTTTTCTACATAAACAATTGTATTCCACATCTTTCTTCCAACTTGTCCATACAATTTGATTTTTCTACTTTCAATGCAAAAATATAAAATGGAAACAAATCAATGTTCATGATGTTCAAACTAAACAAACTGACCATATTTCTGCTTTATAAAACTCACAAAGTGGGATCTGTTGAGCAGACTTTTGTTGATTGACACCTCAGGACCGCCCCCATCAATTGACATGTTAGGACACTTCTCACTGGTTGAAATATCAAAATCCTCTTCACTGATTGGCTGATCAGGACCTCCACTGGAAGATAGAGATGAGTGAGCTGTATAGAAGTTGTCTTCTTCAGAGCTGGCCAGCATGAACTTTGTTACGTTTCTTTCATCTTCCCCTTCTTCTTCCTGCTCCTCTTCTTCACTGTTTTCCGTACCTTCTTCATCATTATCTTCTTCACTTATCTTACTTAAATCCTCATCAGAATTCTCTTCTGTATCCTCTTCTTCTTCCGAATCATTGTCACTTTCATCGTTTTCTTCAGAATCTGAACCCTCTAAGTTTGATTCCGCAGTCACACACTTTAAAGAATTTTTCTCGTCAAAGCTGCTAAACAGACTATCTGAGTGATTAAAATTAGAGCGTTTGGAGGTTCGATGAGACACATGCATAGAGAGAAAACTCTGTCTTAATTTCTCCAGTTGTACCATACACGGATTCAGGGGACTTTCGTTCTTGGAATTCTTTAACAAAGATTTACTGATATTGCTGGAATCTGATATATTATTACACGAAGGCACTTTTGAAACACTTTCTTGAGCGTACGAGCTTTGGTCTATATGAACAGAGGGTGACAATGGCACATCTTCATCCACATGGTCAATCACTGACAAATTATTAATGTCGTTTGCTGAACATGTCCGCTTGGCACATGGGGTACTAGTTTCTATTTTACTTTTACTTCTTAAAAAATGCGGGGAAAATATTCCACCATTCTTGAGTTGACTGTTATTCTGAGGGGGAGACCCTGATATCACAAGACTATAGTCATCAAACTCGCTGAAGTTTGTCACAGAAGACAGGGAGTCCGACTTCAGATTGGCCTGCAGTTGCTCCGTTTTGGGAGCACGCTTTCGTTTGCCTCCGTATTTGGGTTTGTCCTCCCCAGGATCCTCCTTGTAGTTCCTGTCTTTTAGGGCTCTCCTTGGTCGGCATGACTGGAAGAGGCTGTCACTTCCTGTACTGGAGCAGCTATCCTGCAGGCAAAAGATGTTTCAAATCAAACCTCTGGAGAACAACTCATTACAAATTGAAAGCATCTATTAAAAGGGATATGTGCAAACGATGCCAACCTACAGATCTACTTAAAATGTTATACAAATAGCCTAATCCCACCCCCCCACCCAAAAAAATAATAATAACACAGTAATTGTAAATCACTTGTCATTCAATAAATTCAAATCATAAAAGAAAACCATCACTCATTAGAAATCATATAAGAAAAACAAGAGGCCCACGGGCCTTATAGGTCACCTGAGTATCATGTAACAACTTTCCAGCGATTGTATTTGGTTTGTGTTTTAATCCAAAAGCCACGAAACTCACAAATTTTGATGGAGGCACCATTGCTTATCAAAGGGCAGATTTGAAAGCATTAATTTATTTTTAGTCAAAGTACCCCCCTGGTACCCCTGACCCAGCAGCCCTGAAATTATCTATTTTGAAAGAGGCCCCTTTCTTCATTATAAGGCCAGCATTTTTTTTTTATGTTTAGGTTTAGTTATGAACATGAGAATAAAAAAGTCCCGAAGGAGAAGGAAATAAAAATTTTTTTTTGATAAATCAATTATTAACATTTGTACATTCTTTTTTATGCTATTCTAATAGGCTCCTTACCACTGGACACATAATGCTTACAAATAGGAAAGTAGAACATTTAATTGCTTATTTCATCATCTGCCAGTTTGGGCCAGTTATATAATTTTTGTGATGTTGGTCAAAATATATTTTAAAAAGTCAATTCTTTAAAAAACTTTCAATATATCTTCATTTTTTTAATATGTGTTAGGTGAATGTGTAGACATTGTTCTAAAATTTACTTGATGCCTAAAATTATAGCGAGCGCAGCTAGGCCGCGCAAAGCGCCGCTCACGTAGCGAGCTCAATAGACTAACGTGTACGAAAAGAAGAAATTCAGGTTGAAATCTGCACATTGTTCCAAGAAATTTTAATGAGTCCACGTGAAAAAATTCCAAATTCCCAATAATCCTTTGCGGTGCATAGCAACATGGTGGCTAAAATAGCAACAACTTACTTGAAAAAAAAATTACGAACAACGATTTAATGCAATCTCCATGTCATAAAACTATCGTTTGTGTTCGGGGTCCTAACTTTATATCTGACGTCATACTTTCGTCACTTTAACGGTTCGGGTATTCCCGATTTTGTCGGAAACTTCCGGGAAGTTTGGAATCTCGATCCCTATGCTTGGGAAGTGATTTCTTTTTATTGATTTGTTTTCTTCTTTTTTGCTTTCTTTTCCTTGAATGATAGGCAGTACACATGTAGGTTTATGATAGTACATAACTGCGCTCGCCCCAACGGTCACACCGTAAAACATATTAATTCCTATCATAAAACAGACAGGGAGTATTGGTGAGTAGGGTGAACATTTTTTCAATTAAGTGTAAAATAATTTTTCTGGCTGAAACAAATGATATTATTATACTTTCATGTTAAATACTAAAATCTGATTGGTTTAGACGCAGTTAACAATCCGTTCGATTACCCTGAGCCTTAGCAACACACGTGACAACGGGTAACACAACGGTAATGCCACATGCGTGGAAATTATGCGCGTACGGTTCACCGTAGAATTCTCAAAACGTCAGTTGCGCGTTTGAAAGAACCGGAATTAACTTGACGTCAATAAAAGCTTGCGTCCGATATAGCTTACTTGAAAACAACAAACGACAGACGATACATGCTTGCGAGTGTAGGAAACATGCTTGCGAGCCAGAAATAACGAAACTTTATATGATAAATGACTCTAATTCGAGTATCAAACAAACAATAAGGAGATTAGTGAACCGGTGAGTGTGAAAGCTTTCTATACATGAACGTAAAGACGATCGACGGTTTTTTTTTGCTGACGTCCTAAATCAATAAGACATTCAGTATAATAAAATAAATGGTGCCTGTTTTGGAGGGTAACATTTGAAATTGACACCCCTCGGAAAACAGGCCCCCAGCGGAAGCGTCGGTTGACAATGGTTTTCCTTGGGGTGTCAATTTCAAATGTTACCCTCCAAAACAGGCACCATTTATATACTACATGCCTGTATATATTTGTATATTCTTGCCTTTTAATAGTTGAATTTTTTTTTTCTTCAGGTTATTGTTTATTTCTTCCTCAAATGGACTTAACTTCTCCCATAGTTTTATTCATTACATCTGATGCATAAGCAACTCTTTTCTGAAGAATGATGCTTAGACTGTATTGTAAGCTATAACAGAGACCTAAACAATGTCGCTGGCAATATGCAATAGCTACCACGGGCAGTTTAAAACCTGGGGGAGGAAAATAATTTACAGAGAGATACTTTTGAAACGAATACGTAGTTACTCACCAGCATGTCATTGTGCAACAAAGTCGTCAGCATTTTATTTGTCCTTTGAACGGGTGCAACGTTTTGAATGGCACTCGTATCGATGAATTTTACACTAAACCAAGCTATCTTCTCAGATCTAGCTTTTTTACCCGCCGTTTCATCTTAAAACCGGAAGTGCGAGTTCGTAAATTTGAAATCTCGATCCCGACTCAAATTTGACATCAGAAAGAAAAAAATTGTTTTATTTTTTCTGAAAATTCAAAACCTTGAGCGGAGGGTTTGTAAAACTGATAATACAATAAATCCTGGCCTTAAATATTTAATTAGATCATTAGTATATTAACCAGGAGCAAAGGATAAGATCTTCAAAGAATTCATGCATTTCACTATATAATCATTAGAGCCCCACCCTAAAACAAGAACCCCTGACCCTGGGGCCATAAAATTCACAATTTTGGTAGAGGCACTTTTGCTCATCATAACTATGTACTTAGTTAGTTTATTTAATACCGAGGAGCAGAGAAGAAGATTTTCAAAGAATTCATGTATTTTCACTATATAATCAATAGAGCCCCACCCTAACACCAGAACCCCTGACCCTGGGGCCATAAAATTCACAATTTTGGTAGAGGCACTCTTGCTCATCATAACTATGTACTTAGTTGGTTTATTTAATACCCAGGAGCAGAGAAGAAGATTTTCAAAGAAATAATGCATTTTCACTACATACTTATTTAGCCCCGCCCTAGCACTAGAACCCCTGATCCCAGGGCCATGAATTTCACAATTTTGGTAGAGGACTCATTGCTGATTACAATCATGCAAACAGTTTGACTGCTTGATGTCCAGGAGTAAAGAAGAAGATTTTTAAAGATTGCATTAATTTTAGTGGTTTTGGCCCCACCCCTCAGGCCCCAGGGGGGCAGGGATCATGAAATTCACAATTTTTGTTCCCCTTCATCCATAGATCCTTTGTGCCAAATTTAGTTGAAATTGGTTCAGTGGTTGCAGAGAAGAAGCTGAAAATGTTCAAATGTTAACACACGACGACGGACGAAAACAGATAGCAATAAGGCACCTGAGTTTACTCAGGTGACATAAAAACCAGAAGTCTCTGTCGAGACTGAAGCTCTACTGGTTTGTACTTATAGCAAAGGAAGAGGAAATTTTCCTCTTCCTTTGCTATAAGTACAAACCAGTAGAGCTTCAGTCCTGGAAAGTACTTGAGCAGTTGGGAATTGAAACTTTACACTAGCAAAAAAAGAGAATAATGATCCTTGAATAAGTTTCTTTATGTTCTTAGTGTAGTCTACTTGCATGCCACATTATATTATAATCAGACTAAAACTGTATTTGAAGTAGCATTTTGAGAGTAACAGAAATTGCTATCTTTATTAACCAAGGTAATAATGTTCATTGAAGTCAAAAACGGATATAAAGAATTATGTACCTTAGTGTAGTCTACTTGTGTGCCAAGTTATATTGAAATCAGACCAAAACTGTAGGAGGATTAGCATTTTGAAAGAATTTCACAGAAATTTCTATTTTTAGTAACAACGCCTACACCATTCATCGAAATCAAAAACCGATACACAGAATTATGTATCTTAGTGTAGTCTACTTGTGTGCCAAGTTATATTGAAATCAGATCAAAACTGTAGGAGGAGTAGCATTTTGAAAGAATTTCATAGAAATTTCTATTTTTAGTAACAACGCTAACACCGTTCATCGAAATCAAAAACCGATACACAGAATTATGTATCTTAGTGTAGTCTACTTGTGTGCCAAGTTATATTGAAATCAGATCAAAACTGTAGGAGGAGTAGCATTTTGAAAGAATTTCATAGAAATTTCTATTTTTAGTTACAACGCCAAGACTATTCGTCGAAATCAAAAACCGATACACAGAATTATGTATCTTAGTGTAGTCTACTTGTGTGCCAAGTTATATTGAAATCAGACCAAAACTGTAGGAGAAGTAGCATTTTGAAAGAATTTCACAGAAATTTCTATTTTTAGTAACAACGCAACACCGTTCGTCGAAATCAAAATCCGATACACAGAATTATGTATCTTAGTGTAGTCTACTTATATGCCAAGTTATATTGAAATCAGATCAAAACTGTAGGAGGAGTAGCATTTTAAAAAATTGTTTACAGACAGACAGACAGACGGACGGACGCCGGATGCATTACTAACGCTTAAGCTCTTCTGGTCTCTGACCAGTAGAGCTAAAAAAGAAAATCCTCACTCTTTGTCACATGTTTGTTGGTACATGTACTTAAAACAGGTTCTTGACAGAATGCTGTACTCACCCCTTCGGATCCCAGCTTCTTCTGGAGCAGTCTCTTGTTAGTGACACGTCCACCATTCTCCTTGTTATATCCTCTCAAGGGTTTCTTTGTGCTGGAAACCAGAAAATCAAAGTTAAAATTTTTATTCAAACATGTCAAAGAAGTGTCTGGCATATACCATTTTATGTGTAGAATTTAATTTAAATTTAGCATAAAAAGAAAAATATACAAATGAATTATAAATTTTATGGACGCACTATGACATGCTTAATTTGAGAAAGTACTTGCAATTTTTTTTATTCCAATTTATCTTGATGATAGATTACAAACTTAAACAGGCTAACAAATTGTTGATTTATTTTTTTTTAATACATTTTTTTTAATCTTGTTAATTTTAAACACAAGCAATTATTGGAACTCTACATGATTAATGCACACACTATGATAGACACTCATTAGACAGATTCTTAGATAATGAATAATATAAGATAACCATGAAAAAACAAATTTTACAAGTGTTACTGTAAACAGTGTAAAACAGCATGAGAATTGAGCTTGCTGAGAAGAAACTAATGTACAGGCCTAGATGATAGGGCTGTGTATTGAACAAAAAATTTCGATACGATACAATATTTTTTAAAGCGATATGCGATATATTGGATTTTAAAACAAGTCCATCAAAAAAGGCTTATAAATCATTTAATGCATGAATTTCATAAAAATTAACTGTTTTACTACCCATTTCAAAGTTCTTGTCTCATTGACATTACAAATAACACTTCAAATTAAAAGTTTTAATGACTGCAAAATCAACCTGTTAAAATAAATTCGTATATGTAATTTGTAATAATTATAAAAACTGTGTTATTTCCTTAATGATTCTATAGTTGTTCATAAGTTTTAATTGTAAAAGGTGAAATATAATCTTTGGTGATTGAAATTCCTATCTTTTTAACAGAATTAGAAGAAAAACTGCTTGTCCGATACGTATTGGAAGTTATTCTTCGATACGATATGTTTCTTGAATATCGATACGTATTGATATATCGATATATTGATACAGCCCTACTTAGTTTAGATGAGCTCACTTTTGATCTTAAGCTCACTTTTCGATTATATTCCTTTGGTGAAAGTGAAACCGAGATCAAAAGTGAGTTCATTTAAGATTTATGGCCCCCAGGCCTGAAGTTACTAATAAAAGCACAAAATCATCTGCCAACCTTCTTGTTATGGGTCCACTAAACAAGCTGTCATTTGTCGTGTCCTGGTTTGAGAAATCCAGACTCGACCCATGAGAGCTGCTGCTGCTAAAAACACCAGCACCAAGATCTGTTTTTTTCTCATCGTCAGAACTCCAAATGTCTGCCGCTATGATCCTTTGTCTGTGTCTACCATAAGTCTTTATAGTGTTTCTCGTCGCTCGACTCATTTTGCCTGAAATTTATGGGGAAAAAAAATGAACTAAGTTTTGGTCTTGAACAAGGTCCAGGGTACAATTTACTCATTCTCGATTTGTCTTCCCTCAGTCTTTATTTTTATCATTAAATCTCAGTACTTACAGAGATTCAGAATGTGAGGCATTTTCTACAAAATAAACTGTATACTCTTTAAGTATGTGCTAAGCAACTGTTAAGATAGCATCTGCACCTGAACTATATTTAACTATGACCATGATAATGCATCCTTTTTTCACTAAGGAAGAGTTTCTTAAAGCTCTTAGTGCACTCTTTTGTAAAAAAGTTGCAAAATGTACAAATCTAGCAGGATTTCTGGGACAAACGTAACATAAACTTATAAATAATAGAGAGGTTTAGCAAGCTCACTTGTATGTGTACATGTACGTGTAAACTACAAGTTAGAATTACACGTACACGTTAACATTTTTTTCTTGTTTAGCAAAGTATAACCTGTACTTGTACTTGTAAGTTTTTAAATATAAAAGTGGTTTACATTTAAAAATCATCCGCAAAAGCAATAATTTTAATACGTATAACACCATTCTACATAAATATATGCCTGTAATTATGAGATAAAGATTGTACAGATTTCTTATATTTTTAATCGGTCGAAGTCTTTTTCGGAAATCAAGATGTTGTAATTTTAACTCCCTATAAATTAATATTTTTCAATTACTGACATTCAGTTCTTATATCAGTATTTGCATTATATATTCAGGTTTCAGAAAAACGCACACTTTTTGAAAAATAAACAGCAGTTAAAGAATTATACGCTACAAGTTTTAACTTACGTGTACTTGGCTATGTTCACGTAATTTGCGTAAGAAGATACGTGTAGAAATTTGTCATTAGCAAAAGTGATGACGTAATGCACAGATTTCTGGTGCTACACGTACACGTACGCGTACACGTTGGTTTGCTAAACCTCTCTAATATGGTGGATGTTGGTGAACAAATCGGAAATAATCCTAACAAAAGTCAAATTAATCATTTGATTGTTCTGGACTTTATATGCTTCAAGAGTAGAAACGACAATATTAATTTTTATCTATTGTTTATCGTATGTATCTATCATACAATGCACATGTCGTATTTTTATCAACGGGTGATGCATTACCAGGGTAAATAGGGTTCTCGCTCTCCAATCTAATTAAAACAGATGTTAGGTCTGCTAGCATACTCGCTACACTAACATCTAACAACATCCCAAAGAGGGTCACGTCAGAGGTTCAATTCTATCATTCAATCAAATCGTCACTGCAAAATCATCGTATATTTGTTGAAGGGAATAAGTCTAGAGTTGTTTAGAATTTGACATCTGACGTGACCCTTTATGGGATGTTGTTAGATGTTACATTGTAGTGTAGCGAGAATGCGAGCGTATGTAACATTTATTTTTAATTAGAGTTTAGACTGCTTGCTCTCTTACATGTATATGTCTATTAGTTTATATTTTCTTTAATCGGAATGACAAATATGTATAACTTTTAAAATTGGATTGAGATTTGTATGTTTTGTCCGCCATGCGGTCCCAGTTAGTTCCATAATGGAAATATAACGTATTGATAAAGCATGCATGAGTTCAAATGATCTTGGCATTTCAAATTTTTTAACACTGAAAATAGTTGCCTACAGGGAGCAGTGGTTAGAGCATCTGCTCTAGAGTAACAGAATAAGGAGCTGACACATTAAAATTTAAAAATAAAAAAGTGAAAAAAATGGGCAGGTTGGGACCACTCGCCAAAATGGGATATAATTTTATAGCGAGCGCAGCGAGCGTCGCAAAGCAACGCTCGTAACTGCGAGCTCTAACGACAACGCCTGGGCGAAGAGAAAATTCGGACTACCGCACATTCATTCTTTAAAATTTTTTGCTGCAGTAATTTTGACCCACAATGCATCACTTAGCAAAGCTGCGTTCTTGTGAGAATGACAACAAATGTTCAACAAAAAGTTTACGCGCATTGATTAAATGGATACATATTGAAGATAAATAGTAAACGTAATTTTTTTCATTAACTTTCAGCACTGTTCAGTTTTTTCTTGGTATTTGTAACTTACATACGACGTCATCACTCTCTACCATCGGCTCATACATTGCGTTTGTTTTAATTCATTATAGTTCAATTTCTATGCTTATGTCTTAGTTTTGAGATAGATATTTACTAAATCAATCCAGAACTATTAATTTATGTTGAAACAATCCTGCAAATATCACGTTTTATACGTTATGTCAAAAATCTTGACGTGAGCCCATTGCAGAGGTGTCTGAGAAAGGAACGAACGACAACTCTGCATGGGAGATTGACAACGTCATGTGACGTCAGAGTCTAGACGCACCAACTGTCACGTGCGGTTTGACGAGCTCGATCTAAATTTTAAAAAACAATAGAAGAGTTTGCGCTCGCTCTAGCGGTCGCACCGTCAACATATTAGTCTAAAACTTTTTTTTAAAATTTTGGCTATCAATATCTGAGGAAAATGTTTGAAGATATGCCATAATGGGCAGTTTCGTATTCGTATGTCACAACACCAAGAAATTACATAAAACTGTATTAATGCATTATTTATCTCTTTTGATAACCTTCAAACTTACAAGGAACAAGATCCAAAAATGTAAAACTTTCAAAACTGCTTCGACTATTCTGTCAACCTTTCTAAATCGAAGCATGTCACTCCTTCGGCCTCCAATCTTTTTAAAGCGCACTTAAATGCATGATAATGAAAATGTCTTTAACATGCCAAATTCACATTTGTACTTCTTACAAATCATTTAAAAAGATTTCTAAAAATCTAGAAAGTAAACACGCATAATGTTTTCATTTTTGATCCTTTGAAATCGAAAATGGCGGCGCTGTTTGTTACAGGCTTGCTGATTGGTTGAAAATTATCAGGTAAAATTAGAATATGATGGCGCACTGCGTATTTCCGTAAAAGTCAGGCCCTCGTGACCCTTTTGAGGTGTTAAAATGTTTTGCCATTTACTTAACAGTTGTGTTTCAGACGGACTTGAGATGAAAAAATGATGCCTTAATACGTAGAATATTTCATAATTAACATCACGGAAAAAAACATTATGTACAGAATTGGTTTTGTATTTAGAGATTAATTGAGTAAATTACATAAATCTGTGGGTTTATGCCTTCTAAGGTCTCTTTAGACATTTTGTGTGCAAAAGTTTAGCAGAAAAAAGTTTAAGGTAAGTTTACAAAATGTTGTTAAGTCTATCAAAACATAGATAGTATTTCACATTGTATTTTTTCATTCGTTGATGAGAGTTGTCTTTTCCTTAATTGTGATTTTGATGGTGGATCCAGGATTATTGGAGTCAAACGCGGACCCAGGGCCGGACGCCCCCCCCCCCTCCCCCCCCCCCGGGTTGAATAATTAAAAAAAACTTTTTGTGCTAAAATCAAGTGAAAAACACTTCTTACTGGAGAATTATTTATCAGTTGTAATAGGGACCTATATACTATAAATTAGTAAAATGAATTGTTTCTCGAGGAGATCGACTATGTAAGTATAGATCGATGTACTTCTAACGTATAGATAAAACTCATATTTTGATAACATGTAAAAAAAAAAAAAGAAATTAGCCCCCCCCCCCGATATACTACGAACCTGAAAATAATGGGGTTTATTTTGTCCTGGGAATATAAGGGTTTTTAATTCTTATTGCAAAATTCTAAAAGCTATATGGGATTTCAAGAATATTTCCAAAATTTTGAAAGGTGGTTTAAAAGAGGAATATTATTCTCTTTACAAAAGTAGACCAACTAGGGTAGCTTTCGCCGACATCCACCTTTACTTTGTATGTGTGTGTGGGGTGTGGGGTGGGGTGGGGGGTGAAGGGGTGTTTCATAAATGTATCACGTTTATAAATAATTACGTTTAAATCAATCAATCAATCAATCAACAGAATAAAAGAAAATGTATAGAAATGTTCGAAAATACAAATTTAATTTGGGTTAATTTGCTATTGCATGGGAAACAATACTACAAGGTTAAATTTATCGGACACCCAAAGTAGTGCGGAGGAGATATTTTTTAAAAACTACAGACGGACATATGGACAATTAGACAGACCGAAATTAATATCCTCCACTTTCAGCGGGGAACAAAAAATCACCTTATCGCCTTTCCTTTTCAAGAATTCCTTATTAGGCTTTAAGATCGACCCACCAATCCCACCCCCACCATTAAAACACACACACACACATGCACCCTGCCACCTTCTCACAAAATGAAATTGCTTTTAACCCCCCCCCCCCCCCCCCCACACACACACAAGATAACAGGAAGAAAATGAATTTTTTCCTGTCTGCCTGATTATATTTTAAGTCCTGTATCATTTTATTGATTTGATGGTTTAGTCATAAATCATCTAGAGACCTATGTTAAGATATAATCGCTTAATTATCCCCTCCATTTTTTTTGTTTAGGTCTTTTTACTCTTTTACGTGTATACGATTATTAAGTGTTTTTTGTAGGTACAGGTGTACGGAAACCAGGTGTACTCAGTAGAATGTCAGGGGTCAGTGCCATTGCACTAGTACAGGGCGCAAGCCGCGGAATCGGACTTCAGTTCTGCAAAACCTTGTTGCTGCGCAACTCTGCAACAACAGTGGTAGCAACATGTCGAGACCCAAACTCATCAAGTGAGCTGGCTCAACTGAAGGGCAACAATGATCGCCTCCATATTTGCAAGTTGGATGTCACGAAGGAAAATGATATTTCGGACGTTTCTAAATATGTAACAGAAAAGTTTGGTAAATTAGATTTGCTTATCAACTGTGCAGGGATGTTGCATCCGAGCGGAAAAGGGGAGACAAGTCTTAAGAGTGTTGATGGACAGGTATAATTTACCATTTATTGTTTTGTTGCTTACAGATTGATATCTGCCTGCAATTAACATACTTTATAGTGTAATCCTCTCTTTTTTTTTCAGAGTCTATAAGAATATTTTTTTCAAAGAATCAAATTTTAAAGATCTGGGTCATATTAAAAGTGAACAGGTACAACAGAACAACGGACGAAACAATGGAGGCCTGGGTTATTATGTTCCCCAAACGGAGTTTGGGAACATATTGTTTTTACTCTGTTTCTTATTATTATTATGTTCCCCAAACGGAGTTTGGGAACATATTGTTTTTACTCGGTTTCTTATTAAGGTCTTCCGTCTTCACGGAAGACCTTATAGTTATTGCTCTGTTTCTTATTATTATTATTATTATTATTATTTTTCTGACACGATTTCTGGACAACTACTGGATAGAATTACATGAAATTTTCAGGAAAGATGTGTTGTAAGATACTCTTGAAAATTCCAAGACAGTTTTTGGAAATTCCTCTCTGGTGCCAAGTTTTGGACCATTTTCCTGATTTTAAAATGACATTTTGTCTACGATTAAACTCAAAAACGGTAAAAGATATCAATGTGAAACTTTCAGAGTTTATAGATGATGATCAATACTTTCCAGGACGCAACTTTTCGTTCGTCGTCAGTACTTCCTGTCGCTACCGGAAGCCAATTCAAAAAGTCCAAATTTTCAACTTTCTTTGTTTTTCAATATTTTTCATTTATTTTTGGAATATTAATAGAGACACTTCTATTGATGCTTACTATATAAGTTGTTTTAATATTGGTTAATCTGAACTCTAGATATTAATATTTGAAAATCTGAAGCGGGCCCAAGATGGCGGCTGTCTCTGTCAACTCCGACATTTCGCGAGTAGGGGCTTATGGAGGCAGCTGAGCGTTTGATTAAACCATTCTGACATAAGGATACATGAAATGCAAAAAACTACTTGGACTCTCACGTAGTAGAATGTTGCAATTCAGTGTCAATCTTAAAAAAACTTAATTTACGTCTCACTGCTTTAGTGTTACTGGGCTAGATACGATATGTAATGTGTACAATGTGTTAAATATACTTTCCTAATGCCGAAATAAAATAAAAGTGATAAGAATGTTTTATTTAATTAATTTCATTGAAGCTATTGCACCTCTTTAATAAATCAGTACAAAGAAAAGGTGCGAATATTTATGCGTGGCGTTTGACACGAAATTATGAATAGTGTCCCGACTTTTATGATTCTTAGACAGGTGTACTGTTGCAAAAGTATACACAAGTATATTTAAAGCAGTATTCCCAATAGCTAAATGGTTCGCGCGTTGGGGAGAAAAGAGAAAAAAATGCGCATTCACGTTGGCGACCTGGATTCTCTCCTCCTTGTGATCAAAATTTGAATCACTTTTTAGTTCGATTTTACAAGTTTTTTTTTCCTGAATCTGACGGAAGACCTCTCGTTGCTCGCAACGGGTTTCGTTTGTAGTTATTATTAAGGTCTTCCGTCTTCACGGAAGACCTTATAGTGATTCTATTGTTAGGTCACCTGAGTAAACTCAGGTGACCTATTGCTATCCGTTTTCGTCCGTCGTCGTGCGTCGTGCGTCGTGCGTCGTGCGTTGTGCGTTAACATTTGAACATTTTCAGCTTCTTCTCTGCAACCACTGAACCAATTTCAACCAAATTTGGCACAAAGCATCTATGGGTGAAGGGGAACAAAAATTGTGAATTTCATGATCCCTGCCCCCCAGGGGCCTGAGGGGTGGGGCCAAAACCACTAAAATTAATGCAATCTTTAAAAATCTTCTTCTTTACTCCTGGGCATCAAGCAGTCAAACTGTTTGCATGAATGTAATCAGCAATGAGTCCTCTACCAAAATTGTGAAATTCATGGCCCTGGGGTCAGGGGTTCTAGTGCTAGGGCGGGGCTAAATAAGTAGGTAGTGAAAATGCATTATTTCTTTGAAAATCTTCTTCTCTGCTCCTGGGTATTAAATAAACTAACTAAGTACATAGTTATGATGAGCAAGAGTGCCTCTACCAAAATTGTGAATTTTATGGCCCCAGGGTCAGGGGTTCTGGTGTTAGGGTGGGGCTCTATTGATTATATAGTGAAAATACATGAATTCTTTGGAAATCTTCTTCTCTGCTCCTGGGTATTAAATAAACTAACTAAGTATATAATTATGATGAGCAAGAGTGCCTCTACCAAAATTGTGAATTTTATGGCCCCAGGGTCAGGGGTTCTGGTGTTAGGGTGGGGCTCTATTGATTATATAGTGAAAATACATGAATTCTTTGAAAATCTTCTTCTCTGCTCCTGGGTATTAAATAAACTAACTAAGTGCCTAGTTATGGTGAGCAAGAGTGCCATAACCAAAATTGTGAATTTTATGGCCCCAGGATTAGGGGTTCTGGTATTAGGGGGGGGGGCTCTATTGATTATATAGTGAAAATACATTAATTCTTTGAAAATCTTCTCTGCTCCTGGGTATTAAATAAACTAAGTGCATAGTTATGATGAGCAAGAGTACCTCTACCAAAATTGTGAATTTTATGGCCCCAGGGTCAGGGGTTCTAGTGCTAGGGGGGGGGGGGGCTCGATAGATTATGTAGTTAAAATACATGAATTCAAAATCTTCTTCTGTGCTCCTGGGTATTAAATAAACTAACTAAGTGCATAGTTATGATGAACAAGAGTGCCTCAACCAAAATTGTGAATTTTATGGCCCCAGGGTCAGGGGTTCTGGTGTTAGGGTGGGGCTCTATTGATTATATAGTGAAAATACAGGAATTCTTTGAAAATCTTCTTCATTGCTCCTGGGTATTAAATAAACGAACTAAGTGCATAATAATGATGAGCAAGAGTGCCTCTACCAAAATTATGAATTTTATGGCCCCAGGGTCAGGGGTTTTGGTGTTAGTGCAGGGCTCTATAGATTATATAGTGAAAATTCATTAAATCTTTAAAAAATTTCTTCTCAGCTCTAGGGTATTAAGCAGATGAACTACCTATATAGTTATTATCTACAAGGGCCCTAATCTTCCAGAATTGTGAATTTCAAGGCCCCAGGGTCAGGGGTAATATGGGGGGGGTGTACTTATATACTGAAAATGAATGAATGGTTTGAAATCTGCTCCTTGGTATTAATCAAATATCAAGGCCTAAGGGTCAGGGGTTCATGTGTAGTAGGGGCACTACTGATTATTGCTGAATATAACTGATTAGTTGAAATGCATTTTTTGTTCCCCTACCTTGTGTATGGGTATTGAGTAAACAAACTAAGCAACTGCTAAGTGTATTGTTATGATGAATTAAATTTAATCACTGGAAAGTTGTTGCATAATGCTCAGGTGACCTATAAGGCCCATGGGCCTCTTGTTTCTTATTAAGGTCTTCCGTCTTCACGGAAGACCTTATAGTGATTCTACTGTTTCTTATTATTATTCTTATTAGGGTCTTCCGTCTCCAACGGAAGACCCTTCTATTATTGTATTGTTTCTTTTTCACTTTTATTATTATTATTATTATTATTATTCCACTTTTTCTTTACAATTTTTGTGCAGACGATATCTCAAAAACGGTTTGATATATTTTAATGAAATTTTCAGTGATAATATGTTTTGATCTGAAGATGATCCTTTTTTGTTCAAATCTTAAAAATTAACTTCCGGTCGGAAGTTATCGCCCTTTAATCGAATTTTTAGTGACCATTTTGTCGACACAAAAACTCAAAAACGACAAAAGCTAGAATGTTGTCATTTTCAGGGCTAATAGACGACATATTGTAGTTTTGCACCTATACTTTCAAATCTTCCGGAAGTGCTTAGTATGGAAGCTCGGTAGGGGTCAAAATTTAGGACACGTTTTATGAGTAATTTTTTGAGACATTTTGCATCATATCTTTTAAAGTATAATTATTTTGTTAAAACATACTGAACATAATTTGTGCAGAATGACAAGATCTTGTATATGACATCAAGAAAAAAGTGCTGACTCAGCACATTAAGCATTAAAAGGGGCCAAAAAACTTTTTCCGATAACTCTTTAACAATCAATATTTTGTTATACATTACTGAAGCAAAAATGTTAAGCTTAACAATCTACAACTATATATTATGATATTCATATTGAATGATACATAATTAGGGGCCACAAGGGGCCAGAATGCTAAATCTTCGATGCTTTATATCTCGAAAGGAAGAAATATTTTGATAAGCAATATTGAACAAAAGATGTTCAAAATCATGCTCTGAACAATATGCAACCTTTCATTTTTCGCTAAACGTCCCCATTAGGGAGTTGAAGGGTTGGCCCCTAAATATTTCTTTTGCGAATAACTCGAAAACGAAAAAGAATCTCTGAATAGTTGTTGAACAAAAAGTGTTCAAAATCTTGAGAGCTTCAAAATGAAATCCAGGAAAAGGGGCTGGGCACTCGAATTAGGGACCAAAAGGGGCCAAAAATCATTTTTCGATAACTCTTTATCAGTTGATATTTTGTAATACATTACTGAAGCAAAGATGTTTATCTTATCCATCTACAACTATATATTATGGTTTTTATGTCGTATGGTACATAATTAGGGGCCACAAGGGGCCAGAATGCTTAATCTTTGATGCTTTATATCTCGTAAGGGAGAAATATTTTGATAAGCAATATTGAACAAAAGATGTTCAAAATAATGTTTTAAACAATATGCAACCTTTCATTTTTTACTAAACGTCCCCATTAAGGAGTTAAAGGGTTGGCCCCTAAATATTTCTTTTGCTAATAGCTCAAAAACGAAAAAGAATTTCTGAACAGTTGTTGAACACAAAATGTTCCAAATCTTAAGATCTTTCAGATAAAATCCCGAAAAGGGGCTGGGCACTCGAATTAGGGACCAAAAGGGGCCAAAAATCTTTTTTCGATAACTCTTTATCAGTTAATATTTTAATACATTACTGAAGCAAAAATGTTTATCTCATCCATCTACAACTATATATTATGGTTTTTATGTCGTATGGTACATAATTAGGGGCCACAAGGGGCCAGAATGCTTAATCTTTGATGCTTTATATCTCGTAAGGGAGAAATATTTTGATAAGCAATATTGAACAAAAGATGTTCAAAATAATGTTTTAAACAATATGCAACCTTTCATTTTTTACTAACGTCCCCATTAAGGAGTTAAAGGGT
Source organism: Saccostrea cuccullata (assembly GCF_032062105.1). Taxonomy (NCBI): domain Eukaryota; kingdom Metazoa; phylum Mollusca; class Bivalvia; order Ostreida; family Ostreidae; genus Saccostrea; species Saccostrea cuccullata. Next base: position 43,559 of record NW_026930943.1, read on the forward strand.
TGGCCCCTAAAAATTTCTTTTGCTAATAGCTCAAAAACGAAAAAGAATTTCTGAACAGTTGTTGAACACAAAATGTTCAAAATCTTAAGATCTTTAAGATGAGATTTCGAAAAGGGGGCTTGGCACTCGAATCAGGGGCCAAGAGGGGCTAAAAGTCTTTTTTCGATAACTCTTTAACAGTCAATATTTCGTTATACATTACTGAAGCAAATATGTTTATCTCAACATCTTACAACTGCATATTATGAATTTTATGTCGTATATTACATAATTAGGGGCTATAAGGGGCCAGAATGCCAAATCGTTGATGCTTTATATCTCAAATTTGAGAAATATTTTGACAAGTAATATTGAACAAAAGATGTTCAAAATCATGCTGTGCACAATATGCAGCCTTTCATTTTTCGCTAAACGTCCCCATTAGGGAGTTGAAGGGTTGGCCCCTAAACATTTCTTTTGCGAATAACTCGAAAACGAAACGAATCTCTGAATAGTTGTTGAACAAATAGTGTTCAAAATCTTAAGAGCTTCAAAATGAAATCCAGGAAAAGGGGCTGGGTACTCAAATTAGGGGCCAAAAGGGGCTAAAAATCTTTTTTCGATAAGTCTTTAACAGTCAATAATTTGTTATACATTACTGAAGCAAAAATGTTTATCTAAACAATCTACAACTGTATTTTACGATTTTAAAATCGTAGATTATATAATTAAGGCCACAAGGGGCCAGAATGCTAAATCTTTGATGCTTTGTATCTCGAAAGTGAGAAATATTTTGACAAGTAATATTGAACAAAAGATGTTCAAAATCATGTTCTGAACAATATGCAACCTTTTATTTTTTGCTAAACGTCCCCATTAGGGAGTTGAAGGGCTGGTCCCTTTATATTTCTTTCGCGAATAACTCGAAAACGAAAAAGAATCTCTGAATAGTTGTTGAACAAAAAGTGTTCATAATCCTAAGAGCTTTAAAATGTTATGAAGAAAAAAGGGCTGATCCGTAATATTAGGGGCAGAGAGGGGCCAAAAGTCGATTTAAAAGTCTTTATTGTTCAAACTCTTTTTACAGATTATGGAAAATCATTACTTTAGAATGAAAATCTATATCAAAAACTTATCTCATCTCATCAAGAATCGAACGGAAGACCCACTCGTTGTTCACAACGAGATCGTATCTAGTTATTATTATTTTTTTCTTTACACATTTTTGTGCAGACGATTTCTCAGAGATGCTTGAGTGGATTGCCTTGAAATTTTCAGGAATGATGTATCATGAACTAAACCTGATACTTTTTTTTTTATTTTCCGAAAAACCACTTCCGGTCGGAAGTTATCGCCCTTTAATCGAATTTTTAGTGACCATTTTGTCCGGACAAAAACTCAAAAACGACAAAAGCTAGAATGCTGTCCTTTTCAGGACTGATAGACAACATATTATAGTTTTGCACCTATACTTTCAAATATTCCGGAAGTGCTTAGTATGGAAGCTCGGTAGGGGTCAAAAATTAGGACATGAATCATGACTGAAATTTTGAGACATTTTCCATAATATCTTTTAAAGTATAATTTTTTTGTTAAAACATACTGAGCAATATTTGTGCAGAATGACAAGATCTTTAATATGATATCAAGAAAAAAGTGCTGACTCATCACATTAGGGGCCGACAGGGGCCAAAAGTCTTTATACGATAACTCTGTAACAGTCAATATTTTGTAATACATTACTGAAGCAAAAATGTTTATCTCAACGATCTACAACTATATATTATAATTTTAATATCGTATGTTACATAATTAGGGGCCACAAGGGGCCAGAATGCTAAATCTTTGACGCTTTATATCTCGAGAGTGAGAAATATTTTGATAAGTAATATTGAACAAAAGATGTTCAAATTAATGTTCTAAACAATATGCAACCTTTCATTTTTTTGCTAAACGTCCCCTTTAAGGAGTTGAAGGGTTGGCCCCTAATTATTTCTTTTGCTAATAGGTCAAAAACGAAAAAGAATTTCTGATTAATTGTTGAACAAAAAATGTTCAAAATCTTAAGAGCTGTACGATGAGATCATGAAAAAGGGGCTGGGCACTCGAATTAGGGGCCAAGAGGGGCCAAAAGTCTTCAATCGATAACTCTTTATTAGTTAATATTTTGTAATATGTTACTGAAGCAAAGATGTTTATCTCAACGATCTACAACTATATAGTATGATTTTTATGTCGTATGTTACATAATTAGGGGCCACAAGGGGCCAGAATGCTAAATCTTTGACTCTTTATATCTCGAAAGGCAGAAATATTTTGATAAGCAATATTGAACAAAAGATGTTCAAAATAATGTTCTGAACAATATGCAACTTTTCATTTTTTGCTAAACGTCCCCATTAAGGAGTTGAAGGGTTGGCCCCTAAATATTTCTTTTGCTAATAGGTCAAAAACGAAAAAGAATTTCTGATTAATTGTTGAACAAAAAATGTTCAAAATCTTAAGATCTTTAAGATGAGATCCTGAAAAAGGGGCTGGGCACTCGAATTAGGGGCCAAGAGGGGCCAAAAGTCTTCAATCGATAACTCTTTATTAGTTAATATTTTGTAATACATTTCTGAAGCAAAGATGATTATCTCAACCATCTACAACTATATGTTATGATTTTTATGTCGTATGGTATATAATTAGGGGCCACAAGGGGCCAAAATGCTAAATCTTTGATGCTTTATATCTCGAAAGGCAGAAATATTTTGATAAGCAGTATTGAACAAAAGATGTTCAAAATAATGTTCTAAACAATATGCAACCTTTCATTTTTTGCTTAACGTCCCCTTTGAGGAGTTGAAGGGTTGGCCCCTAAATATTTCTTTTGCTAATAGCTCAAAAACGAAAAAGAATTTCTGATTAATTGTTGAACAAAAAATGTTCAAAATCTTAAGAGCTGTACGATGAGATCATGAAAAAGGGGCTGGGCACTCGAATTAGGGGCCAAGAGGGGCCAAAATCTTCAATCGATAATTCTTTATTAGTTAATATTTTGTAATATGTTACTGAAGCAAAGGTGTTTATCTCAACAATCTACAATTATATATTATAATTTTAATGTCGTATGTTAAATAATTAGGGGCCACAAGGGGCCAGAATGCAAAACTTTTGATGCTTTGTATCTCGAAAGGCAGAAATATTTTGAGAAGCAATATTGAACAAAGGATGTTCTAAATAATGTTCTGAACATATGCAACCTTTCATTTTTTGCTAAACGTCCCCATTAAGGAGTTGAAGAGTTGGCCCC
>NW_026930944.1:0-46799 GCF_032062105.1 Saccostrea cuccullata
TTTGATTGTGTAATTATGGGTAAAAAATTTTTTTTTTGTAAAAAATGAATATACTTACTATTTTATTGTCATAAACAAAATTTTAGGCACATGGTTTGGGGGTCAATATATAATGACCCATAAACCATACAAGGTACCCACAACGTGAGTGAAAAAGACGCAAAATAACCCACAATCCGCATGGCACAAAACTATATATATATATATATATATATATATATATATATATATATATATATATATATATATATATATATATATTCCAGTCATACTAGTATTTAGCTATTTCTTTCTTCCTTTTTTTCGTTTGTAATCCCTATATAGAATTAATAAATTAGAAAATTCAAATAACCATAATCTAGTGAAAGATAGAAATTCTTTCTCTGAATGATTCTCCTTTTACATTATGAAAAGAAAATGAAAACACTTTTCAAAGTTTAAATACTTATATTTGACTTCTACTAATGTTATGTCCCATTGTTCATAAAGAATAAATTCAAAAAATATTCAAGAACATAGCCTTTACAAGTCTGAAACATCAAAACATTCATTAAGAATAGGAAACATGATGTAAGCATGCCAAGACCCCAAATGAACAACTCTTTGAGGTAAATTTCTATTATCACTCATTTGAGAAAATTAACTCCATATATATACATTTGTGGTAGCTCTCATGAACATGCAGAAAAAAAATATATTCAATTCTGTATGAAGTTTGTCAGAGGTCAATACTTGACCTAATCACACGGTGCAATAATATCTACCGGTACATGAATTAAAAAAATGACCGTAACCGCCATGCAAGCCGATTTACACCTTGCGTCATTTTTCAAAATCTAATACGGACGGTTAGTGCAATAATTAAATTCAAAAATATTCAATTGTCTGTCTCAAATGTATATATAAGTAATAAATAACAAGCTTATAAACTTCAATGGGAATTGAAGTGGGTCAGTCACATGATCAAATCCTGTGAAGGCCTTCTTAAATGAATAAGAGTTTTACAACCTAAATCTATTTAAAATGTAGGAGTTGAAATCTCTGTGTTTGACAAACATTGTGTTACTGATGTTGTCTTTTTGTACAGGACACTTAGTATCTTTGCAGTTGTGGAAAACCTCTTCCAACTGAATAATTTTACAAGGATGCTTATAAATATGTCTGTCCTTGAGTTGTAAAAGTGGACATCCTGTTTCTTGGGAACGACCAACTTTCTCTAAAATCTGAATTTTTACGGCATATATGATCTCTGCACTTCTTTTTTTCTTCACAACTAGTGCTTCTTTAAAAATTCCAACCATGGACTGTAAACATAAAGAAAATCTATGTTGGTACAATTATGGTAATCAAGTTAGGTACTCCATCCCCAGGTTCTGAGAATCAGGCATGGGCTAATTGAAAGTGCTATCAAAAAATCTCTCAATTCTCAAAGTAATGAGTTTTTACCCACGATAATTCAGATGGATTAATTGTAAAGCATGAAATGTCATCACCCAGCTTACACAGAATCACTTGCATGACTATTAAATTTAATCCTTATATAAATGACAAGCTCAATTGAATATAATATAATTTTATGATTATTTAGTTGTCATCACTTTCAATCACAAAGTGAATTACCTCACTTTCTGCTGAATAATACTTTAAAGCATCACCAACATTGGCCAACTCATTCCTCTGTGCCTTAATGGCACTGCCAATGTCCAATGCAGGCTTCCTCTGGAGGAATGTAGGGTACATCCAAATCTGTACAGAGTTGAAGAAGAGTGGATTCTTGAGTAGGGTTGGAAGGGCTTTACCATTCAGCTTCCTCTGAAACTCCTGACCACTGCACCTTCCTCCTCTGGTAAGGATCTACCCCCATACTGCAGGACCTCCCGTTGTAGACCCAAGTCTTTTGCTCCATGTCCTGAACACACCCTAAATAAACAATATTTTTCTCAATTGTTTGACTTTCAATAATTCACTATTGTTCATTAATTTTAACTTTTCCAAACAGAAATGTTAGAATTCTGCTACAAAGATCTCTGACAAGAGATATTTATGAAGGTGTACCTCCTTTAAGGACAGATAATAAAAACAAAAATATGGAAACTTGAATGGTGATTTTCTTTTATACCTACCAGTATATTGGTTGTAAATGATATTGTACTTTACAAGTCTACTTATGAAAGCTTCAATTTGATTGATGTCTCTCAATGACAGATGGAAGGATAGGGGTCCAGTTAATAAATGTGTTGTTTTGTGACTCTGATTTTATAAATATATATTTACCAATCATTGTTCTGTGGAAAATATCCACCAGAAATTATATGGTTCAGCAATGTCATGTGGGAGAAGGATATGGCAGTATCTCTACTCCTCTGTTTTTGGTTCTGGTGGAAAATGTCATTCCGAATGGAAGCATGGTTTTTCTCAAAGCCATCCTCAGTGAAACCTTTTGGAGGACCATGCCTCTTGATGTCATCTACCTGGAAAATCATAACAAAACATGTCATTAAAAATTCACAGTTTTAGAACTAAAACTACAAGGCCTTGCTCAAAATTGCCTCAAAGAAAACTGGAAATGCATATGAACTAAAGTTAAATACATTCAAATCTTTACTTAAGATGGTTTGCTTTCGCAGTGTTGAAAAATGAAATAGAATAATATATTCACCAATGCCGTAAGTCATTCTCCATGATTATTTTAATTGTTTGAACATAATCAAAAGGGTGCTGTTGTAGTAGAGAATTACTTACCATATGACAAAGGAGGTGAGTCTTTGCTTTCCTTTTCAAATCTGGTATATGGGTCTCAACTTGGTTAAGGTACTTGCTGATAAGATGTTCAGCCTCCTCAATGTCAGACTCTGTAAACTGGTCTTTCTGTAGGACTTGTTGTATCTATTGTGACATGCATAATGAAGAGAATAAATATATACTTGCTTTCAAATAATATTGGTAAATAATAATGATATCCAATAGATGCAATGTATATTAGTTAATGCATCATGAATAGATTTATTTTTTACCTGTGCAAGCGTGTTCAGCATTTTTAGAAACTGACGAGGAATACCAACATAGGCAAAATTGATGGGAGCAAATTGTAGCTAAAACAAACAAGAACAAAATAATAAATGAATGACACCCTCTGGTAAATATCTTATACACTTAAATTTCTTTTCTTATAAAACTCTTACATATTGCTTGAAGTCCTTGCCTTGGCGACTGTCCAAAAGAAGCAAAAAATTTGTTAGCAAAAGAAAGCTTTGTCAGTGAAGACAGGTGAGCTTGCAGCTTCTCAACTTTCTCTGTCTGATAATGATGGCTTTAAACACTTCACCAAGTGTTTAGTAAGGCCTAATGGCATCAGATGGAGGAAACCCACTGGTATATCCCTAAATGAAAAAGATGATCAATTTAAAATAACAATGTTCAATCTCATAAATCTATCAAACAAAAAAAAATGCAAACAGGGCATAATATATACTAGTATTTCAAGTGGGATCTGATATTTTAGTAATCATCTCTTGTTGAACAATCACATGACTCACTGTGAGAAACTGGCATTGATCAGACAAAACCGAGTAATCCTATGTTAAGTTGTGTAAAAAAGATTGGCAAAACAATTTGGGTCATTTTTGGAGGAACTGGTATATATTCCTATGCAAAACTATGTTCAATCATTGAGGCCCCACTTCTTTCCCTGGTAGCTAGCTGGGGGTCATGATTTGAACAAATTTGAATACCAAATTTTCACTTCATTATCTCCCCTAAAATGAAGGCATGGCACCTTATTTGAGGTGTTCCAGCAGGAACATGTTTACATCCACATATTTACCATTTTCCTGACATGTTTTGCTTAGGAGTTATTCCCCTTTAGCCACCATCTTGTAAGGCAAAGCAGTGAATATATCTCTTTTAAACATGCATTCAAGAAAAATATGAGGGAAAATATTTGAAATCTTATAATCATGAATTAATAGAGGCTATAAAAAATGTGTATTCATAAGAAAAATAGTGCTATATTTACCTCAGTAACCAGTATAAGAAATTAAACTTTGTTGAATAATGAAGGTATCTGGGAATGTTGTCCTACAATATGGCAGTTAAGGGAATAACTCCTAGGCAAAATATGTCACAGAAAAAGGGTCCATTGGAGGAAGTATTTAATAGATTTAAGTTTCATCTAAATACCTGTGTGGATTAATTATGTCCCACAATGGATTTTCATATTCTTTGACACCAGTTTGTTGTCTTAGTTTCCGTTTGTCTGCCTCCATACTTCTCATATTGATTCTGTTAATTGTGGTTAACGTCTTTGATGGAGTCCTCTCTCTGGCTTTACTTGTGGCATGGTCTACATCCGCCTAAACACAAATTATTATGTATCATTAATTTATTTCAAATGATTATTTGATATCTATATATATAAAATATCCGAATGAATAGTCAAAGTGTTATAAACTGGTGAAAGTATGCGTCAGTGAAACTAAACAATGCATTAATTAAATCAGCATGAAATTAATCATTTCTCATGAAGTTACTTTTAATTTTTGCTTAACATATAAAAATTAAAAAAAAATTAAAAAAAAATGTTTGACAGGCTTACATAACAGCGTGGACAATATTTTGTAGCACAGGCTCCAAGATGATTGCAGAGATAAGACTGCATGTTAAAATCTGCGACAATTATGTTTAAGTCTGTCGTTATAATGCATTCTTCCTTTCTATAAGCATCAAAACCAGAAATGCCATCCCTAAAAAAATAAGTACATATACTTCATTCAGTAAATACCCATTATACTACCAACCATTCATTTTTTGATGTATACTGTTCATTGATCCTCTTGTCCAATTCATTTCAAGATCTTGAGTCATATTTTTTTTTCAATATTTTAAGTTATTTTGAAACATAATCATGCATTAAATGTATCAAATACCTTTTACATGATTGTATATCCGAGATGACAGGTTTCATCAAAGTCATGGGCTCCACTTTTTCAGAAGCACATAAAAGGGAAATTGTATCATGTTGTTGTCGAAGAGGAAGCTTTAATCCTATTTTAAAAGAAAGCAAACTGAGATTAAGATAAACAGCAAGTCTATCGTTCTTTGAAAGAGTTCTGTTGTGTAAATGTACTCAAATATAAAACAATAAGATATTTATACATTTTGATACATTTTGATATGCTGCTTATCACGGAATCAACATTTGACAGGGCCAATTTAGTTTTGTTGTAGAGTTGGGTAGTGCGAGTGTTGCGATATATTGCAATATTTTACTTTGAATATATTGCAACATATTTTGTACTTATATTCATTAATAAATTTGAACAGAATGTTTGAAATGCTGTTAAGTTCAAAGACTAATTGAATTTATCTTCAAGTTTTAAAGGGGGAGGAGGAATAAGACATTTATTGCACACACTTTACTTTAAATTAAATACCAGGTAAAATTAAAAAATAAAATGAACTTTCTTGTAGAATTTTCAAATTGAAATAAAAAAGTTTTACAGATTATAATTTTTTTATTTTCAATTTTTTATTTATTTTTTTTTTTTTGGAGGGGGGGGACCTAATGAAGGAGTGAAGTAGCACAAAATGTTATTACTCCAATAACATAACTGTACCTGTAGGTTGCATCTGGATGCAATGTAGGCCAAGCCATCGTTTGCTTCTGTTTGCCGAGGTGTCATCGATAAAAATATTAACTGGTAAGGTCCAAACTGGCGATAGGCTCTCAACAAATGGAGACAAATTTTCATGCTGGCAAAAGGCCTATATGCAAAATTAAACTGTGTTACTTATCCAGCTTAAATGCAGTTGAACAAATTTAAATATTACATGCTAACATGTCAACATCTACTAGGATTTTATAACAAAATAAAATACTGCTTGTGTAGGTCTTATCACAAATAATGATCATACTTGCTCTGTACATTCTCTAAGGTGTTTGACATCAACTTCTATTGTCTCTTCACTAGGCCTGATATCATTCACATCCCTAATAAAAGGAAAGAAAAACTTTATTGAAAATCACTTCCAGAATAAACCTGGTTCTAGACATTCTGATTCTATATACATGTACATGTACCATAGAAGCGGAAATTATAGCATGGATTCAATTTGAAAATTAATCAAGGCGTTGAAATCACAAAATTTTAATTTCAATGTACAGTCAAATATTATTTCATACTATTTAAGGTTTACTTTTCTCTTCATATGAAGTTTCAAAAATTAAATGCTGATTTTAAGGGACAAATTGATAATTGTAAGTCTCACAAAAAAATTCCACTCACATGTTCATTTTAGGAATGACTCTTATGACTAATTCTTGGCCAAATTACTCAATTATAACCTGGTTTGGGTCAGTAAACTGACCAAAACCAGGAATTAACTGAATAATTTGGCCAAGAATTAGAGTCATTCCTAATAATTTAATTTTTAAATAATTAAACAACTGTGGATGTAAAATTGTACTGCTTTTTATGAGTTCAAATTTGTTGCTCAATAATACATCCCAAGTAACAGAAGGGATTTGAAAACAAGGGGACGTAATAACTGATGTACCGATCTAGCAGCCATGATGTTTGTTTACACGAGGTAAGAGTGAGCTGCTGTTTGAAGTTAAAGGTGCATTTATTAAATGTGGAATTTTCCATGTAATTCCATGGACTGGAAATGTGGGATTGCATAGATACAGATGAATCAGCTGGTTGTCAAGGGGATGTGTCCCCATATCCAAACCAGGTTATTATGTTTTATTCTGTGTTCCTTTTTGGAAATCAACCAATGAGAGACTAGAAAATAAACAAAATTAAATTATATTTTATTTAAATTATATTTTGTCTAATTAAACAAACCTTTGAGGAGAGGCATTGTTTTCTCTGTTTATCACATATGGCTGTATAACTCCCTTGATAACATCTTTCTATTAAAATATGACACATTTTAATAAAAATGGTATGATTACTCAGATGTTAGAAGCAGTATTCTGGAGGCTTACTTATATCATTTGTGAATAAGAATTAATTGATTTCTGTATAGTAACTAAATACATGGACGTACCTCATCTATGAAGCTTTTCAACATTCCATGCTGCTCTTCACCAGTGTTGTTGTCCCTGTAGGTATACATTTTACCAGTAAATAAAGACACATCATCAATTCGCAAGTGGTGAAATGTGATGTCCTTCCTCCATTTCTCAGCTCCAGAGGGATGATTATTCTGATTAGTTGGTAACCTTTAAATATAAAAATTTCAACTTTCAAATTAAACAGTTACAGTGTCTGTTACTATGTACAGATTTGTACGACATAAATAATCCAGTTTAGATGAAAATTTTATATAATGATTTATCATGACCATGCAAAGTGGTGGACCTGAAAAAAAAAAAGAATATCACATTTCTGCCTTTGTTTCCAGAAATAGTTATCAATGTTACCGCAATGTACACAGATAGTTTTTGATGAGTGAAAAATGGTGAGACCATCATTAAAAATATGCTGGTTTCCCTCGAACTTGACCTGAAATTCTCAAGTTGTGTCGATAGTTAGGTAGGCAAAAGATTTTTATTTTTTGTACAGCAGCTTTGAAAATACATGCTGGGATTTGAAATAATTATACCTTAATATTAAAAAGAAAGTACAAAAGAAAAACATTTGAGAACAGAATGCCATTTAAAAGACTTCATTACTCACCTAATAACATCTTTTGCATATTTTGGATTTGCAAGGAAAAGTTTTAAGATTTCCGATGGCTTCAGACTCCAAAAAGTGGTACCATCATTGGCTTCATTCTGCAACAATACCGGTATTTTTTTTATGCAAAACAGAAACAGGAAATATAAGATTTTCACTCATCTAGCTGACTTAGCCACATACCTCCTGTACTAAATTCCTCCAATTCAAATCTCCAAACCTTGTTTCCTCCAGATCATGCATTGTTGGTATTTCTTTCACTCCAGCCTCTTTTAAAATGTAAATTACAAATTTCACAACTTCATTGCTCTGAAAGGAAAGCAATAAAAAAAGATATGAACATTTACATCTTAGATGCAATGTTTGTGATTTTAATAGCACAATAAATAATCAGTAGTCATGTACAAAATACCGTATAATCCCTATTAACCGCCCCTGCCCCTATAAGCACCCCTTAGGTCTTCTTTGATTGTCAGAAAATAAGAGCCCCCTAGCTGTACTGTCATTAAAATCATTTAGAATTGAATCAAAAGTCTTCCAAAATTTGAAAAAAAATGAAAAATGAAACTTGTTTATTATCCAGTTTCTCGGTGGAAAATAATTTATTTAGCATAGTTTGGGGGTATGACAGTTTAAAATAAAGTTTTTCATCTTGTTTACCTACAAATTAAGCCCTGAAACACCTTATTTGACCAAGCTAAAGTTGTAAAACATCAATAAAAGAATTTATTTCTCAAGTTTCATAAATCTGTAGGCACCTTTCATTTACTAGATCTTGACCTTAAGCATAAATAATATTCTGAAATAATATTTTAATTTGAAAATAACTTTTTTTATTTCATGAGATTCAAGCAAGTATGAAATAGTTGGAATTTGGCAAAAAACTGAAGATTAAATGAACTTTTTAAAGTGCGTGAAAATGCATGATTGCGGGGAAACGGTAAATGTGTGATTTTGCGTTAGAAATAGGAAAAGGTAAAATGCGTTAAAATGTGTGACTGCGGGGAAGCGTGTTAATCCACGGGTAGAATATTACACGGATTTTCTAGATTGTCACTATATATGCCATACATTTATATTAAGTATAGTTGGACAAATTTCCACAGAAAAATTGTGAGTACGTACATAGCGTAAATTAATAGTAATACCACACAGAATAAAGATCAATGTACTTCTACAGTAAATAGGTTGCTAACAATTCCCATAGGTCAAAATAACAGCTGAGCAGAGTGTCTGACTCTGATTAATTTTATCTGATTGAGATCGGGATTCAATTGTGAAATTGTTTACATTTAGACCTACAAGTCTTGTAAGTTTAAACACTGCTAAACTTTTTAATTACTTTATGAATATCTGCATTATCACTTAGATGCATTAAGTCATTTTTACAGATTTTTCACAATACTGTTAAATTTTGGATTGAATTTTACATTGTGCGTAATGAAATTCAATATACAAAAACAAAAGATATCATGGTGTACATCTGATCAATCATGCTTTTGTAATCATAAACAGCTAGAATCTGAGATTCCTCTGACTGTAATCCTTGCTGACATTTGCACATGTCACGTACAAAATAAAAATCAGGAATAAGACAAGATTAGATTCAGATGAATCTCGGATTACTAGAAAATGTGCATTCTAAAATGAATAACATTTTTTTTTAATATGAGCATTGATTAAGAAGTGTTTATTTAGGATACTTAACAATTCAAAATTTTATTACTTATGACCAGGTCTGGTAAAATCACTAGATGACCAGGCACAAAGTTTACAAGTCCCTGTTATGACTTACCACGGAATGTGTGGGGGAGTTCTTTAGCACATACAAAAGCATGTGCAACTTATTATTAAATGGAAAAAATGGATTATCATCCTGTGACTGTTCCTTCAAACCAGACTCTTTATCACCATGATCACCGTCTTGAGTGTCTTCGCCATCTGAACTGTCATCGCCATGTTCTTGACGAATGTCCTGATGTTCGTCGTCCGAAAAAGAATTTCCGTCAGGCGGTTCTACGTCGCGGTCTTCTTTCAGAAAAAGAGATGTTTTTATGTGTTTGCCTGTTGACAAGTGGCGTATGTAGTTGCTTTCTTTTGTGGATTTGAAGCCGCAGCTCTCGCAGGCGTACATCTTGTTTTCCCCGCGAAGCTGTCTAACGAGATTCTGTACCCGATCATAATTGTGATCGACAATCATAAAGTTTGTGTAGACGATGAGATCTTTTATTCGCAACTCTGATTAAATACGGTAAAAAAATTAATCTGATTTATATAGATTCGTTTTTAGGCAGATAATGTATTTGAAAGTACATTTTTACTCGAGAACATCAAGACTAGATCGGGCTCGGAAACACTGTATGTTTTTGTCTTACGTCATACTATGACGAGTTTTGACAGACGATAAGTAAAAATATCGAAGATCATCAAGATGCCGAAAGTGCCCCAGATCATTTATGTGAGTTGTAATATGTTGATTTTATATATAATACATTAAATGGCAAAATTGGGAATATACAGCTTACGTCATTTCTATCTGTGACAAAACATTCAGTGACATATATTTTTTCCATTACGAACTGGTGTCATTTTTCTCAAACCAGGAACAATGTTTATTTAGTCTTAATTAATTTTTGATTTGATTCTATTGCCTTCTATTGCATTTATTAATGATTTAGTGTTTGCACTATAGTTGATTAGATGACTAATATCAATGTTAATTGGAGGGATACACCCGTGTTGTTTTTACAAATTGGGCTATGTTTTGACAACAATTAAGGGATTGAGATGACATGTATGATCCAAAAATCAACTTATTGAATACATATTGTCTGAAGTTCACATGAGTTTTAGCTTATATCGACGATAATTTTAAGAATGCGAAAGATCATTGAAGACAAAGATTTTTTTCAGGAGATATTTGATTCTAGTTGGGGGGGGGGGGGGGTTAAACAATTGTCGAGTCAGGTCATGGCTAAACATGACAATATACATGCATTTCATTTCTAGGATGATAAGAGTGCACAAGTTTTATTCTTATTCTCAATGAAAACAGTTGAACAAATTTGCAAAGAAATACATATATTTATCAAACAGAAATAAAATATTTGCCCCTTAATGTAACAGGGGGTGGTAATCAAGAACACAAACACGCCTCTGTCAGGGTTCAGGTCTTATTTATTCGACACAGTGAGCACTTTATGTAATACAAATGTTATTATAGCCCTGAAATATAATAAAACAACAATATAATAGCACATCAAATCAATCATTAATCATCTATACATGTAGTTTTCATAGTAACATATTCATAATAAATTGTGCCATTGTCATTGTCTATCACTAAATGTTTTGATCGTAACAGATAGAAATTACGTAAGCTGTATATTTTCAATTTTGCCAGTTAATGGTCTGAAGTCTTAATGAGAAATGTTTTAAATGCTAAATTATTTGTTCTTGTGTACATGTAACAATCTCTCTAACATGTGTTTTAAAAGGACTCTCAAGAAACCTATGTCAGCGAAACAGAGGACATGTCGCAAGTCAGCCAGGATTTGTTTGGCGACAATAATGCCATAAATGGACAACAAGGTTTAATCCCCCAATCAGAAAAGCTACTGAAAGATATCTGTGAGCTTATTAATCATGTTAATTTATGCAAAAAGATAATAGTTGTACCCACTGAATGATCCAATAATTTTTCTGATGCATGCCATATTTTTTAAAAATATTTTCCTTGCCATTTCATTATCATTAGTGATAAGGACTAAATTAATTTTAAATTTTACAATCAAATGTTACTTCAGTCAATTTTTTACAACATTCATGATGCTTTGCTCTATGGTTATGAGTAGATTGACTGATTATGATTTGAACACAAAGTGATTACATTCACTGATTAAGTCAGTCATAATTAAATTATATAGATCAGAATATTTGTATGATATAAATTGTTGTAGTAAAAGAACTTAAACATCTCAGAGAGAGTATAGATGAACTAAAGAAAACTTCCACAAGACTGCCAGACACCAAAGATGCACAATTTAGGGTAGAAGACCAGAGATTTCATGTAAGTTTAATACAAGCACTAAAAATGTTAAATTGTGTTAAATTGAACTTGGCAACTGCCTGTAATGTCTTGCAACCCTGTGTATGTATTTGCAATGTCATCAAGTTTTAACGTGTATATGTTAAATTTTATAGAAAGCATATTTCCAATTCCTGAAGGGACAATTCGAACTGTGCATGTCCATGGCTAGATACCAAGAATGAGGATTTCAAGGTATATGTATATAAATTTAAATAAAAAAAAAAAAGCATTTTTAACATGGCGATATATATCAAAGATACGATTATTATTATCAATTGTTCAGAATTGTACATATAATCTGTATGACTTTTATGTGCAGAGAGAGGTGAAGCAGTATATTGGGGATCATAACCCACATAAATTCAAAGTTATGAGCAGCTACGCTTCTCACAAATTTACCCAGCTGCGGAACCAGCTGAGAAGGATGGTATGTGTAATGTAATACAATTATTTGCCTGAAATTGAATGTATATTACTACATGTACTATATTTTTTATCAAGTAAAACACTCTCATTATAAAGTGAAAGTAATTCAGTATCAGGGACAATTAAAACACATGTATACACTGAACCAAACTTCTAAGTGTTCACTTAACATTTTTGAAGTTTTAAAGAACAAATGGGAAGAATAAATAATTTCTTTAATTCTTGGTTAAAGAGTTATATTTAAGTTTGATGTTGCGTAAATTTCATGTAAGTATCTCCTCAGAATTTTAAACAAAGTGTGAAGAAAATGGTGTACCCTCAAAATGAAAATTCACACAAAAAAAATCTCGATTGTGTAAGACCCACTACTCGCTCTAATTACTACAAGAAACTTTTTATTGTTGGATACCATGTACCCCTGAATAGGAGATTGACCAATCTGCTGCCACACCTACATGTACTGCATAGATCCTTCCAAACCATTGAAATTGTGAGAAAAAAAGGGGGGGGGGTTTGACATTTCTTTTAAAATCCCAAATGTGTTCAATGGGATTCATATCCGAGAATTTGACAGTTTATCGTTACACAAATGCCTTTTGGTCATTATCCTTGGGTTTTAGCACGTTAGCGCGCCGCTTTAAGGATAATTTAGACCTTTGAGCTGATATAACACTGTCTTAAGCACGGATTTCGTATCATATCCCTACGATTGAAATTATTTGTTTCCATGTTTCTAACATTTTTTCAGGACACTTAAACACTCTTTTAATCTGGTGTGACACGAAATTTTCTCATCAGAAGAAGATCAAGGTCACTTCCGGTGTGGTTAAATTTTGTCAAAAACTTTCAAATTGTGATAAATTAGTGATTAAAAATGATCACAGCCTATAGAAAAATGTGTTTAAATGGGTTTTGATACTGTTTGACAATTTTTAAAAGTAATATCAAGTAAAATTAAGCACTAAAATAAAAGTGAGTGAAACGTGGCACAGAGATGGTCAAGATGGCAACATTCCAACGGCTCTATCTTCTATCTCAATGGTCATTTAACCAATGTTTTGTGTTTTTTACTGAAACCAGTTTTTAAAAATTGATAATGATCACAAAAAGATGCTTATTACACAAAACACACACCGCAAAGTACAAATTTATTCTTTTTAATCTTCGTCACGGAACACTGGTTTTCATCGGTGATATTGAATTTTCTCTCCACAATTGTTTAGAAGACTCATTTGTTGATATAATTTGAAAATATCATACCATTCTATAAAGTAGTTTTTAGATAAAGACATTTATTAAAGTGAACACTTAGAAGTTTTGTTAAGTGTATTTTAAAGAAAATTATATCCACTTTGCTTTAAACCTTTACTGTTTTTATTGTGTTTAAATAGGTGTATTTTCTTGTAAATATACATGCATAATTGTGGTTTAAAAAACATTCCTCATCTTATCAATTCTGCTTGAATTATTACAATAAAATTGTAAATAAATTAAAATCATTGATATAATTTTGTCAACTTTCTTTAAAAGAAAAGGTTGGCCTGCAATAATTAATAAATTTTAATTTTTTGACTTAGAATCTAAACATTATAATCTTATGAGCATTTTTGTCAGTGTTCTTTTCTTTTTTTTTTTTTAATATATAAATATATATGTATATATATATATATATGTAACAGGAGAGGGGAAAATACAGGGGACCAGACTGGGATTCATACCCGGGCCCCTGACACTCCAGTCAGGTGTTCTACCAGCTAAGCTAACTGGCCACTAGTGAACATATGATACCTGGCTGACCACCATTTATAGTCAAATATAGATATAAAATATGCAATAAGTATAATTTATTTACATAATTTTTTTTTAATTCTATATACTATTTGTAGCTGTTCCACTCCACAATGGATATCCAAGCACTCTCCCTAGAAGGCCTGTGCAACTATTTGTACAGGCCTTTCACTCCACCAGGAGAAAGTCCTGTAGATCAGAAGAGAATGAGGATGGCTGTTGCAATTGTAAGTCTCAATAATAAATAAATTGATATTGTATTAATAGATAAAATAACATTGTATAGGGATTGATTTTGACCTAAGTTAATCAATCTATTATGAGTTATTGAGATATTTTTACACTCCCTCTCCAAAGTTTTGGGAAATATGTGTCCAATGTCCATGCGTCTGCAGTTCATTCTTAATTTTCGTTGTAAATTTTCTCTTCAACTACTCATTGCTTATGCTGGGAATTTTAAATAGCACTCTTTGTTTAGGCATGCCAAATGGTGATATTTATTTTTTTATTTACTTATAAGATATTAAAATAAAAATTTTTACATTTCAGAGAGCATTCCTAGTGAGCAAAAAGTTCCAGGAGACCTGCAAGTTCTGGGTTGAGTTTAAAGGTAAGGGTGTATAATGAATTCACTTTGAATAATAAAGAAAAAAGTTAATTCCTGTTACATCAGTCAAAATGTTCAAATACAATTTGTGCTAAAAAAGTTAAAGATGAACTATATAATCTAAGATGAAGATTCATAAGAGCTTCTCTGTCAAATCAAATTTGTGTAGAGTTGTCATGAACTTTTCACACTTTTGATTTCTTTTCATAAACACTGGACCGATTTCAACCAAACTTTCAACAAAGCATCTTTGTTTAAATGAAGTGTTGCACTCCCTTCCAAGGGGAAATGAATTAGAATTGGAGAAAAATTCAGCTCTTAAAAATCATATCTTAATTCTTGAACCACTGTGCTAATATTAGAAATGTCAAATATATTTAATTATTAATCTCTTCCAAAAACTTTTTTTGAAAAGGGATCAAATCTCTTCCTGAAACTTTTTTTGAAGAAGGATAAAGCCCAGATGAGTCATATCAATATGGAAGCAATGTCCTCGGGACCTAGTGTACAAATTACCCCCCCCTTTTTTTGGAAGGGGGGGGGGCACTATAGGAGTTAAAATTATTACATTATCACAATTCATTTTTATTCTTTTTTTCAGATTTCTATGACGCTATTCTGGGCGACGATCGCCAGAATATTTGGGATCTTCTCCAAGAAAAAGAGGAGAAGAGAATTAAGAGATATCGAGAGGTAAGACAGCCTGATTATTAGAACTTTATCATGACATTTTAAATGCAATAAGTATAACCCAAAAGCTCTATTTTCTTTTTTTTTCTTTCTAATTTCTAAATTAAGTAATAAATTTTTTTTCCTCCAAATTGTAGGAGCAGGAAAGAGAACAATAAAAAGAAATGTTAATTTAACCTGAAATAAAGAACTTGAAACCAATATTAACTTGTTATTTCAATATATTATCCATTCAAGGAAAGTTATTATAGACTGAAGTATGAGCAGAGCTGAGTTTGTGTATACTGTACATTGTATACTGTTCAAGAAAGAGCCATGCAACCACTACAAGGAAGACCTGCTTATTCATTAGCTAACAATTGCTACAGAAAAATATTTCAATCACCATGAAACTTTTTTGAAAGGCAGGAATGAAGAAGCATAATAATAAGAAGCACCAACAGTAATATTATACACGTATAATTCACATATAAAGTATAACATATGTAAAACATGTGTTTAACACACGTTTCACATGTAGAAATATACCATGTGTTGATTTTTACATATGTTTAACACATGTAAAACATATGTTTAACATGTGTAACAATAAACACCCTATACACGTGTGCTCCTTTTATGTGTTTTACATGTGTAAAAAATATATGTTAAACCATGTTTAACATATGTTTAACACATGTGGACATTTTTCCTGTGTATATTTCATTATAAAAATTAAAAAATATTTCAAGAAATAATTTGAAGTCATCTATTAAGTCACAAAGTATAACAAAGTCCAAAACAATATTGATTGATAAAATATTAAATAAAATAAAAGTTTTGAGAAGAAAATAGTAAGACTTTTCTACCAATGCCTTTTAACTTTTATTAAAGGGTCATTAAAATTGGGTCCTATTAGGCAGGTTTTTGAAACATCAAAAAAAGATTTGAAAAAGTTTTGAAAATCCTTCTTTTATACATATATGTATGTATATTTACAGCTATTAAACGCCAGTGGGCATCAGAAGTTACAGCATTCTCTTCACAGTACGACGCCACTCGGTAACTTCATTTCAAGGCTGCCTAACAAACCTTAAAGTTATTCTGTTATTAAAATTACTTTTTGATAATTAAAAAAAAATTACATGTATTATTCTTATGTTTTAATGATCTTAAATAACGAAATATATTCTCTTATCGATTAGATACTCGGCTATACAGATTTTGGGAAGACCCAATGTTTATCCTCGCTATGGTGATATTCCGGGAACATGGACACAGGCAAGGGGACAGCAGAATGCTCATCAGTTTATACAGGTAAAACAATAGGTATAAGATACATGTATATTAATTAAATAAAGATTCAGATGTTATTGAGTTTGTTAATCAGAATAAAAAAACAGAGATAATCATGCATGTAGTATCAATGGGATATATTCTATGCTAAACACTTAAGTTCATAATTGATTTTGTAGCTCATTCTTAGATTCTATAAATTTATCTTAACATATCAAAGTAACAAAGTACTTTATTTGATATTCTTTTAAAAACATTTTTTGTACATCGTCAGGTCAAATTTGTAGAAAAGGTGTGGATCACTGAGGTTAATATATATGAAACATATCATGCTGGAGCTGTCACGAGAATATTGGCGAAGAACAAAGTAAACCAGTGGGTTGTAATTTTCAAGGTTTCGCATGCACATTTAATAAGAAAGTCTAGGATATTTTCGCCAAAACTACAAGTGAGTTTTTTAAACAAATATCTGTTCAATTATATTGATAAGTGCTATATATCTTTCGTTCCGAGGTTCCACTGATATACAGTGGTTTTAATTTTAATTCACTCTTTTATTAATCTGATCTCTGTTATAAAAAAGAAGAAAACTTTCTAAATATCATTTGATTTTTAACGTATGTTGTTGAGATAAACTTTCTGAGGAACTTAATCCTATATTCTTTTTAAAAAAATCTATGCCATATGTAGGGATAACGAACATTATTCAATATCGAAATCCATTAAACATCAGAAAAGAGGAGCAGAGCTAACATGGACTTCTTAAACATAAGAGGAGGAATCAGGTGCCATGGAGGAGTAAGAGAATCCCCCGCCAACCGGTCACATCCGCCGTGTACTTCTTGTCATGATCGAGAAATAACAGAACAACTGTCGACAATTCAGTTTATCAAAATAATGGCCTAACAATTAGTATGAAAACATTCAATTAGCATTTGACTTTATTGTATTTAATGATAAGGTCAATGTACCGACTACAGAACTTACGAAATATGAAAATGTAAGAATCTGTGGTATGAAACTATGGAGATAATGAACAGTAATAAAAAAAACTCATAAATTAATCTTTTATATCAAGAAACCAAGATATATCGTGTGGACATACGAATGGAAATAACCATTGGAAATTAACAATTCGTCGTCGATATATCTAGACGTTTGAGAACACAATAGAGAAACACCGACATCTTCCCAAACAGAAAAAAACAGCCTATCGGATCATGCTAACAACTCATGTGTAAATCATGGTTTTGATATGATTTCGGTATAGGAAAATTTCACATGCAAATGAGCTAATGGATCATGGTTCTGAGATGATCTGTTAAACTAAACAGCTAGCAAGAAAACCATGATCCTGGTATGATCTGTTGTAGCTAACAACTGGTATTAAAACCATGATCCTGGTATGATCTGTTGAAGCTAACAACTCGTATTAAAACCATGATCCTGGTATGATCTGTTGAAGCTAACAACTCGTATTAAAACCATGATCCTGGTATGATCTGTTGTAGCTCACAACTCGTATTAAAACCATGATCCTGGTATGATCTGTTGTAGCTAACAACTGGTATTAAAACCATGATCCTGGAATGATCTGTTGAAGCTAACAACTGGTATTAAAACCATGATCCTGGTATGATCTGTTGAAGCTAACAACTGGTATTAAAACCATGATCCTGGAATGATCTGTTGAAGCTAACAACTGGTATTAAAACCATGATCCTGGTATGATCTGTTGTTGCTAACAACTGGTATTAAAACCATGATCCTGGTATGATCTGTTGAAGCTAACAACTGGTATTAAAACCATGATCCTGGAATGATCTGTTGAAGCTAACAACTGGTATTAAAACCATGATCCTGGTATGATCTGTTGTAGCTAACAACTGGTATTAAAACCATGATCCTGGTATGATCTGTTGAAGCTAACAACTCGTATTAAAACCATGATCCTGGTATGATCTGTTGTAGCTAACAACTGGTATTAAAACCATGATCCTGGTATGATCTGTTGAAGCTAACAACTCTTATTAAAACCATGATCCTGGTATGATCTGTTGTAGCTCACAACTCGTATTAAAACCATGATCCTGGAATGATCTGTTGTAGCTAACAACTGGTATTAAAACCATGATCCGGGTATGATCTGTTGTAGCTCACAACTGGTATTAAAACCATGATCCTGGTATGATCTGTTGTAGCTCACAACTCGTATTAAAACCATGATCCTGGTATGATCTGTTGTAGCTAACAACTCGTATCAAAATCATGATCTTGGTATGATCTGTTAAATTGAACAACTCATAGGAAAATTCGACTTCTTATACAATTTAACTAAACACTTTGATATTTGCAATAAAGTTCTCTTTAATATTTGATAAATAATTTCAGTTACCAAAAATAAAAAAAAAATATTTTACACATATGTCACATGAACCATGACGTCATATAAATATAATCCCAACAAATGATCTTCCTTAATAAGATGACAATTTAAATATAAAACATTATCCAAACTATTCACTGATTTTTATAGGAACAGAATCACAGAAATCCATTCTTCTTGAAGAATAATCCGGAACTCATTGATATCACTGCTTAGTATGATTCTGCAAAAGCATATAATTACAACATTTGTTCACTACAAAATCAGCGGAGTGGTGGATCTATTATTCAGAATCACAAACACTGAAAGGGCTTCCAATGAAGTAGTCTATCCTCTGATATAAGCTCTTTATATGTGTATATCAGCACCCTGAAAAGAAACGTAGAGAAAGTGGTATTAATTTATCGATCAACATATCATTATCTTTAGATCAACAAAATATGAAATATTTAAGTACTTTCCCCATTGCATTAGTGAAAAGAATTAGATTAATCACCAAAAGATTACTATTGTTGAAATGTAATATTATTTACATACACAAATTTTGTCTTCACCAAAGGCGGGTCTTTTGAATTTGTTAATTTGAATGCAACTCAGATGTTAATCATGAAGATGGAAATGTCTGTAGCTGCAAAAGAATTTCATTTTAAATAAATAAACATTTATATAACGATTAACATGTATGCACAACAAATATTTGAATCAAGGAGGTCAATTTGATGCTTAAGTTAAGTTTTCAATTCAAATCCATGTAAAGCTTTGCCATGTCTCTTCTACACATTTACAAAGAAAAAATAAATCATGCACTTGCTGGTAGAAACTAGAAAATGAAAAAAAAGGTCAATGATAAAATTAATGAATTATACTCACCGAGTATAGATCTAGAGTTAATAGTCCAGCACTTATTTTTATTGCTTATATGATGCAAAGGCTTTTCTTTTAAATCGGCAACAAGAAAACGCGCACATCTTATTTATCAGAATTCAAATTGTAACCTAGATCAGCTGCAAACCACTGTACTACAGCGGTCTGCCCAGCAGGAGAATTGCATAACAAGGTTACTATGACTCTGAAACTGACCAGTGATCCAATCCTAATCTAATGCCTCAAAGTTAGATTGGGAGTGGATCGCAAATACTACATGAAGAGAAAGAGTTTTAATAAAATCTTGGCTGCGTTATTTAAAACAAATACATGTGTGCTAATTTAAATATGAATTATTGTATTTGTTTGTCATTTCATTCAACTTAAAAAAAATATTGTTTTTGTAACTATACCTGTACATGCTGTGTGCATTTTCCCAGCAGGCATTTCAACGTTGAATCAACGTTGATTCAACGTCACCCTTCAACGTTGAATCAACGTTGAATTTTGGTTGCATATGAAAGTTGAGGCAACGTTGAGACATAACGTTGTTTCAACGTCAATTTTCAACGTTGAATAAACGTTGAAAATGGGTTGAATTTTTGGTTGATTTATGGTTGATTTTTGGTTGCAAATGAAAGTTGAGGCAACGTTGAAGCTTCAACGTTGTTTCAACGTCAAATATCAACATTGAACAAAAGTGAACATTGGTTGAAATTAGGTTGAGATTTGGTTGAAATTTTTTCGGATGTACAAACGTTGATATTTGGTTGAAATCACGTTGAATTCATATTACATTTTGCTTTATAAACAAATACATTTCAAATTCTAATAAAAAAATTTATTCAAGTTGCGTAATATTTATATAGGTTGTAATCAAGTATTATGATTGTGAGAGAATTAATTTTACATGTATTTTTAAGACAAACACAAATTCGGATTCAATCACTGAATCTCAAAAATCACTGCTTGACAAAATTTATATTCCTTGGGAAAAGTGGGTCACAATAATCACATCCAAGACCTTCAAAGTACGCGTCTGCTTTTCACTACTAAGTTCCACAAAGTGGCGGATCCATTGATTTTAATCACGTAAATCGTTAAGTCCCAGGAATGAAAGAAACAAACAGGAGAATCCACCCTCTAAAGCAAAAGCCTATTGATAAAAGAAATAAAGATGTTAAAGCCATTTGTTCGATAAAATGTACGTACACATGTAACACGTTATATCAAATGATAAAAATAAATATACATGAATGATTTAAAAAAATCAGACAAAGGAATATATTCCGGTACTTGGATTTAATTAACATGATTAAAAGAATTAATGTTGACTTTATGTTAAAATTCGTATGTGTATGCTTATAAATAATTATTACTAAAAGAAAAATGTTATAGACATACATATACATAGTGTACTTACAAAATGTTGCATTCCTTTGTATAATTTTCACGGGAGAAGAATCTGATTCAATCAAGGCTGACTATACAATCAATTCCCTGCATAACTGGTTGATTGAACCTTACAGCGAACTACAATTAGTTAAATTGTATAAAATATTAGTTACTGTATACTAGCTTATATTTCATAACCAAATGAATATCAACAAAACACATAACAGGAACCAAGGATGTGCATTTCACGCAGATTTCAAATATACTTATAAAACAAGAATGAAATGATGAACAGATACTAAAAAAATTTATTTCATAAATTCATGAAAAGGAAATAATACTTACTGAGCAGAAGTTGATATTCCAGCCTTAATCCTTGTGTATATAGCTTCAAAAACACATGAAATATGAACAGCAAAGAAACGCGCACTTCTTTTCCATCAGTTGAATTCAAATTTTGACCTAGATAAGCTGCAAACAGCTATACTCTGCCCAGCAAGAAAATTGCATAACAAGGTTATCCTGACACTGAAACTGACCAACTAAGCGAAAGGCACTCCTTATCTGATATCTTGAAGGTTTTTGGGGAGTGGATCTTAAGTAATGCAACTTGACCGGGGTTAATTGTCAGTGTGAAAATTCTTATGTGTTTATTTGAATTTTTTTTATATTTTGTGAAAAGAAAGATTATAGAATTAATACACACTGAAAACAAAATCTAATAAAATAAGCTTTAAGACTTCTTAGATTCGCTCTGTATATGTATAATCTGTGCAAGAGTATACGGCACGGATCCATATGAGTCTTACTTTAAGAACACTAATTCTGAATAATTATTTCTATTAATTCTATAGTAACATGGAATTACAGTGAGATGTTGGATAAAGATGTTAAATTATTTATTAACAGCTTATATTTGACATATTTTATAGATATATAAAAAAAAAATAGCATTCACAATTTATTGAAAAAAAACTTTTTTTGAAACATAATTATAATGAAGTGTTAAATGTATATGTCATGCTTCATATAAACTCATATTCAAAATTTTATAATGGTACTAGCTATTGGCACAACTCTTTTGAGTAAATCAATTTATAATGCATGCGTTTCATTTATTAAGTATAATTATTATATATATAAAATTTTCTAACAATGCATGCAGCTTTGTGTATATTGCGAAAAATCGCATGGATTAGAGTTAAATTAGACACCTTTATATTTTGAACTTAAAAACTAAAGTGCTCAATATTCGTTACTCCTTAATTGTTCAACGTTAAATTTTCCTAACTTTCCTAAAGTTGAAAATATGTTGCATCTTGCACGTTGTTTCAACGTTGAAATCAAGTCAGTCAACTTTGCATTTTTAAACCTTGTTTTAACTCTACAATATCAGAAAATACTCAACGTTGAAAACATGTTGAATTTTCAACGTTGTTTCAACGTTGAAATATCGACGAACATTCAACGTTGAAAATATGTTGCAGCCTCAACGTTGTTTCAACGTTGAAATATCGAAGAACATTTAACGTTGAAAATATGTTGCAGCTTCAACGTTGTTTCAACGTTGAAATATCGACGAACATTCAACGTTGAAAATATGTTGCAGCCTCAACGTTGTTTCAACGTTGAAATATCGACGAACATTCAACGTTGAAAATATGATGCAGCTTCAACGTTGTTTCAACGTTGAAAAAAGGTTGAGGATTCAACGTTGAAACCTCAACGTTGAAACAACGTTGAAATATAGTTGATCAACGTTGCAACCTATATTCCACCTCCTTTCAACGTTGAAACAACGTTGCGTGCCTGCTGGGTTAATTATTTAAACTTAATTTTCCTGCTCTCTTTTAAATAAGACTTTTATTGATGTATGCATGTTGTTTGATTCTCCAAGCTAGAGTGAATTTAAAGCTTGCATTTTCACCTATCATAGATGACAAAGTTAACAAACCATATCAGGATCATACAGCCAATTCTGACAAAGTTAACAAATCATATAAAACTCATGATTCTCAACAGAGAAATTAACAGATCATGTTTAACTCGTATGGAGTTTAAAGACAAAGTTAAGAAACCATATCAAAATCACAAACTTTTAGCAGTTAAAGTTAACGAATCATTTCAAACTCATGTTCATTTGTTTTCTAAGTTAATGGCACATGTCAGAATCGCAAGAAAATCATAGCAGACTCATTCCCCAGAAACAAACCACACAAGGATTATACTTCCTTATTTGTCACCTATGATTTCAGTATGATCCATTAAATGGATCATGTCTAAATCATAGTTCAAAATCATGAATTTGTGAGTTTGATATGATTTGTATGTGATTTTGGCATGATTTGTTAAGAAAAGTTTTTGTTTGGGTTACGAACGAACGTAACTCGCCCTAACTTTCCGTATCTCGATAGTTTTCTCGGGACCAGTGATTGCACCCATATAAAGTTTAAAATCAGAAGAAATAAGTATATGTGTAAAATAGAACGGATAGTGTTTTAACCACTTTGTACTTGATAATTGCTCATGTCAAATTAATTGTAATCACTTACAATGTTTTAAAAAGCGAACATATAGAAGAAAATACACCATACATTGTAATACTTTAGACGGATTAGGAAACACTTCTGTCATGCGCCAGAGATTAAACGTTTACAAACTACTCGTAGTGTGCGCCTTGTTCATATGGGGAAAGGTTACTTTTTACAGCTTGTAAAAAAAATTCGTGCAATCTAGTAAATAGGTATTGCGCTTTCTAAATTGTTTTGTATTGAGAGAGAGAGAGAGAGAGAGAGAAATTCTTTTTTAAATTTATTAAAATATCACTTCAAGGAAATAAACGAGAATTCATGGTAGACAGTATCTTCATAGATGATGTATTAAATGGCGATCTTAACTAAATTATCTTGGGCTGTTTTTAATTTATTTATGTAACAGGCATGAACCAAGCAATCTCAGTTGGGAGGGGGCACAACCAAACTTTTTTTATTTTGGAATCACTACCAAACAATTCCTTGGGAGGATTTTTTATTGAGGTGGCACAAGTAAACAGTAGTTACGTTTTCTATTATATTACTTTGTTTATTTATCGACTTCATTATGGTGAGGGGGGGGGGGGGCTTATTCCCACCCCCTCAACCCCGTTCCCATAAACGAACGTGTGTACATGATGTATATCTGTTTATATATGTGGATTATAAAAAAGGCCTAAAATGTGTATTTATTTAGGGTGGCGCATTTTTCTTAGTAAAGTTCTGTTCTTTGTCTTCAAGTTATGCTCCACTATGTCATTATTTTTTTATTCTGCATTAATTATCAAAATATAAAATTCTAAGATAACTTTATACTTTTGACCGAAGGTCCAAAATACATATAAAAACTATAACCGAAATTATAACTTGCTTCATTTGTAAGGAAAAATATATACCCGGGTATTCACCATCCTGTTGTAAAAGAAAAAAGATTGATTCTAGAATACCAACAAAAGGATACCGGACTTTTAAAAGTGTGAATACTATGAAAACGTAGTTGTCATAGTTTCATGGCATCCTTCAAAAGTACGTGCACACATATGCTTATCACAATTGCTTGTAGACCAATACTACCTCCCCATACCCACGCACAATATACATATATACAGGGTCCCAAAATATTCACATTTGTCTTCTTTCATAAATTAATCGTCTAGTACATATTTACAATGTATTTCATATGACCAATCCAAAAAAGTATATAGAATTCATTTTTTTTTTTAAAAAATCATGCCTGTAGTATCTTAAATCACCTATAACTTTTAAACTGCAGGTATCAATTTTGTATGTTGTAAATTGTAAATGTTATTAATGAAAGAAAGCCAAAAATATCTTTGGACCCAGATTTATATATATTCCAGGGGTTGGGGGGGGGGGGCTCTCATATATCTCAAATTATGTCAAAAACACAATTCACTTAACTTCCATTTTTGCACCACCCTCCCCCCCCCCCCCCCTGAAAGTTGGGATATTAATTTCGATCTGTCCATTCTTATAATTAATTCTGTCCGTCTGTAACACTTTTGTTTCAAACAATATCTCGAGAAGACTTTCAGCTTTTACAGTAAAATTAAAAAAATAGATTTGGGTCTGGGATTTTAAGGGGGGGGGGGGGGGGGGGGGAGAGTCCAGTCCACTAGCACCCGTGAGAATTATATGAAGATTTTTAAGATACATGTTTTTAAGAAGAAGCTTTATCAACCGAACGGGCATTCCCCTAGATTTATACTATAATGGCTATAATACCTGTGTATTAAAGCCATACTAATTTTATTATTCGCAACATATAGTATTTTGAACAAGAATTTCTTTAAAGTTTTGGGGTTTTTGAAATTTAGTCTCAGACCATAACTCTTTATTGTCCCCACCGCCGTTCGTAAAGTAACCCCCCCCCCCTTTCGACCCTTACTAGATCCGCACATACTATAATAATTTATTTCATGCCACAGAATGACATTTTCTAAATTTTCCTTTCATTTCCCTTCGCTCGTTTAAATGTCCATTGAAATGTTTTATAGTGTCACGGTAGCCACTTCGCCAAGACCTCGCTTTGAGGTATCTTGTGGGGATTTTATCTATCGAAATCCCAATAAAATTGAAGAATTCAATAATGCAACCGTGAATACAATAAACTATAATGACTGATCCCAGTTTTTGGTAACGTTCGTTCGTAACGCAGCTATGTTAAGGACGTCCATAGGAAATGTGCCTTAAAATATTGCGAGAAAATCAATATAATATTGATTTCTTATTTTATAAGCATGAGTTTTAATTTAGTGGGAATTTATTGTACTAATGCATATGTATGTATGGGGTCACAACCGAGTTGGCCCAAGCGACCTAACGTACACCAGCTGTTTGCACGTGACATGGTTAAAATTAGAAAAAAAATTATACGGACATAAAGATTATAAAAGTTCAACGATATACGGATAATTTTTCAGCAAGAAGTTGATTGTGTTTTCTTAAAGACAAATTTCTTAACCCGAAAAGTGCTGGGAGCAACTTCCCCATGCCCAGGAATTATATCAAATTTAGCCGTCTTTTGATAAACTCGTGCATGTGCACTATACACATTGAAACAATGTAAAATTACAGAAAAAATCATCCGCGCACAAGTTGCTCCCAGCACTTTTCAAAACAGTAGGTAAAATAGCTACATGTTTTCAAAGTTTCATATTTTATAGGTAAATATTTACATTCAGTGTAATTTTCTTTATGAAATCCATTAGAAATTCACGACGTTCAAATTTCTATAACACACGCGAAACCTTGTCACCGCGCGTTAGAATACACAGTAGGAACTACATGCTTTTTCAAAATTTAGGAACAACAAAATGAATATTGTTTTGACTCAATTTCATTTTAAAAAAACTACCCTTTTAAAATTAACATAAAATACAACAAATGTGCATTACAAATTAATTTGTCATTTTTTTTTTCCTTGCAATGTTTATTTGCGTTATTTAACTTTCCAACGTCACAAACGGCTTTGCAACGTCACGAACGGCTATTACGTTAATTAAGCACACCAATACCGAAGGGCGCTAAATTCACATTAAATATGAACAAAATAAAGAAATATAGTAAAGGAAAATTAGAGAATGTAAATATAAGCAATGAATTCATATTTTGGGATGTCTTCGGTCCTATAACACACCTGACCGTGCAGACAAATTAAATACCGCGCGTTAGCGCGGTATGATAATTTGTCGGCACGGCCAGGTGTGTTATAGGACCGAAGACATCCCAAAATATGAGTTCAATGCTTAAGAGGATATCGTTGAACTTTTGAGATTTTCGAGGGGTTGTGCCTGTGATTGTAGTGCGTTTGTGTATAAAAATGCACGAGTGCGGCTTCATAAGAGGTCTATTCTTTTCAATTTAATAAAACTGTGAAATGTTTATTAATGCATTCAAAAATATGACTTATTTATAGTCAGATCACACTTATTTATATACAATTTCACATCTACAAGATTCAATAATAGCTTGATCTGCGTCTCAAGTGCAGAGAAACTGCGTGTCAAACTAGTCTATGACGTCATATTTGTCAGTACAGCGAGATCAATTTTGGTTTGATATTACATCCAAGATAAGTTACACATTAATTTATGTCTACAATTATAAGGTGAAATCACCGTTTGTAAAAGTGTATGAAAAAGAAAATTATTATTTATTAGCCGAGATTCATTTGTGCAGTTTCACCGTGACGTCATAATCGATTTTCCGAAGCTCTGCATAGACTGATATGCATCTGGCAGCCCTTAACCTAGTTGCGAAGATATCGGTGTTTCTCTTATAAGTGTTTTATTCTTTTCACGTAAAAGATTTTGAAAAAATTCTGCTTCATGAAAAAATAGGTCTGTCGATGACGGGCGCAATTGGTACCCATGGGAATTCCAATAGATTGTCGGAAGACCTGGTCTCCAAAAATCACATAGATATTGTCAGTCAGAAACTCAAGCATTTTTTGATGTCAGCTTTAGCGTACATGTGCGTAAAATCAGAGTTTTTACGAGGGTTGTTCGAAAAGTTCGTGGACGATGTCCATCTTCGTTTAATTACTCACTGGAAATTTAAAACAAGCACATTATAATATGTAAAAATATTTGTTGTGTTGATGAGGGTTTCATTCCATTCGATATAACACAAATAAATTTACTTCATTTTAAAACCAACATGTTTTGTACCCGCGGAGCACACAAAACGCCAATGTAGCGTCAACATATAGCGTCGAGAATTTATAATAGATACTATACCTATACATTTTTCACAGAATATTCCAATGCCCATTCATTAAATTCTTTTTCTAATACTTGACATTTATTTTTTAAGTATTGATCTCATTGTATAATTTGCTTTGATATTTGGTTTTAATTTCTTTTAGTACTTAACTCTGCTTTCACAAGATAAACAACTCTGAAGCGCCTTTGTCTTTCATCTACGTTTCAAATTTTAAAGTTTTATTAAGATGTCTACGGTAAAACCGTTTCTTCACAGGTCATCCTCATCCGATACAGAGTCTCTGTCACTCAAATATTGCCTCTACTATTTGTACACACATGCACAACTCGCTTATGTATTTCCTTGATTCCTTCAACATTTTCAGAATTTTTTCAGGATTTTACCTGAGAAAAACACAAAATTGCTTCGGTATCTGCTGCCCCGTAAGTTCTAAAACGTCATCGTTTTTGTCGTCTTCAATAAGGACTACTTATCTTCTAAAGTTGATTTCTTTTCCACAAAGCAAAATATAAAACCATAATGTGGTACACGTATCGATGTAACAATTCTTAATTTGAATTTTTAGGTAGTTTTTCGTTTTTCCTCCATTTTTCAGAGAATATTACTATAGACATTATTTATTGTATTGTTTGTAACTGACTAAATTTTGACCTGCTCCGCGATCCGATTTTTGCATTTTTAAAATGTTGATAAGATTTTAATCAATCGTAATATTTTGTCATAATTAATATATACATGTATCACTTGAATTTATTGTTAAAATATTTCTAACAAATTTGGATAACATATGACGTCAAATTAAAAAGATATGACAGCTGTCTACGAACTTTTCGAACTACCCTCGTATTTATCAATGTATAACAAACAGTATTATTTCTTATTCTTAACATTCTACACATGCCTTGTTAGAAGCAATTGGTGTATAGATGATGGAATTAAAAGCTTTTAATGAATTTTTATTCTGTTCAGAAAGTAAATTTTCCTGTAAACGAGCTACGAATCGAAGTTGATTGTTCCGTGTCCCGTTCATGGGTTGAGATTGACGCAGTTGAAATTGTTGGAGGTATTGTTTTAATCAAAATATCATGTTTTAAAGTAAAGCCTGCTGAACTCCATTCTGATATTAAATATGATACAAAGTTAATTATGTACAATATGGAACGTAAAGAGAATTTGTATTGATTTGTATTGTATAAGTCATATATTTTTCAGAATGAAATGAAATTCTACAGATAATTGTTTTATTCACCAGAGTTAAATCACATCTATATTTTATGTTCTTAACCTTTCTCTTCTTTTTTGCACGAACAAATTAAAGGTGACTGTCCAAAACAATTTCAAAAACTCTGGGATGCTTTTATCTGATTCAAAAAGATAAAGTGTCAGCTGACACAGCATTTGTAAGTCGTATAAGTATAGCAATTATTAAAGTAAAAGGTGGAGGTAAAAGGGCATAAACTACAATAACTGTTGCTAAGAATTATCAATCTGCTTCTCTGAATATCTTTAAGGCTAATTGTTTAGACACAGGTGGATATGTGGCAAACTTCGAAACTCTTGAAGAGGCTTTGCAAATGAAAGAGATTCTAAACAAAAGGAATACAGGTATGACATATTATACCCCCTTAGTACCATTTGTAATTATTAGGAATGTCAACGAGTACCCGTTTAACTGGAACTCAATCGAAATTCGGAGTATCGAAAACTAAAAATATGGTACTCGCTCACTCGGATGTACATTATTTTCTTATATTTCAATTCTTATTTTATTAAAAACCTATCAAAAATAACTTAAAATGTGCGTACGATAGTTGGTCTGTCGTCATCCACACCTGCAAAACGCCCGTTTTCGACTGTGGTTGTGTTTTTTTGTTCTAACCTGTCATGGTCCTTAATTTTGGATGACTTTAATGATTTTTTTTAGTGAACATTGTTTAAGTTTACTATATAAACTTGAACACAGTTTAACAAAAGTTTGAAAGTCTGTTTTCTTTCACTTATATGTTTAACGTATACGGGAGTAACAATCAGCATATGAAATAAAATCAGACTAGGTTAGCGATCCAAACAACGCCCGTCTCTTCTTTACTTAGCTCTTATTTTGTATTTTGTTTTATGGACATTTGATAATGAATACTGTTCGTTATCTCCTTATATTTCATTTCTTTCGTCTAATACTCAAATTTGCACAAGAGATCGTCCCCCTTTTGCGTTGATATAAACTGTTATTCAGTTGTAAGATTGAGTGTTAAAATTGTGTCTATTGTCTTGATTTGATAAAAAAAAATTAATTCCAAAAAATCTCATTTCCATTGGATTCGATATTTATTTACACTAATAAACGTGAAAAAAATAAACAGCTTTGGGAAGTAACATAGGTGAATGTTGCTCAAGAACATACTTTAATTTACATTTTTAACGAGTTTCTTGATACTCGATTGGAAAATACGTCCGAGTAACCGATTATCAAATATCTACCGATTTGACATCTTAGTAATTATGTATGTATTTGCTTTAAAATAAAATAATTAAGTATAATCATGATCTTTTTTTATTAATAATAAATTCTACTTTGAAAAAATTGCTTTATATCGGATTCTAATGGACAGGGATACACTTCTACGTGGGGGGAAGAAACATCAACAGGCGAAAACCCGTTGGGGACTGGAGATGGATCAAGCACGGACAAATGACTGACATGAAATATCACGCCTTTGGAGCCGGGGAACCTAATGGAGTGGACCGCTCTCCCCAAGACTACATGTTCTTTTATGCAGGAGAGCGGTACACGTTCCACAATGTCTTTTGTGATAATGGTACATATCTTGGTGGCTATATTTGCGAAGCTTGAAAATTGTTCGTGTCTTTAAAATGTTGTTCCTTTAAAACATTGCGTTAGTTTTTTTTCATTATTTATTTTAAAAAGGAAAGGATTAGATATGCAGGGCGGTACATATTGTCGTCCTAAACATATTGTTGCTGGTTACAGTTACTGCACATATTTCCGTTCATCATTTCATATTATATAAAACTACAAAATTATGTAAGTGCAGTATGTGCCTACAAAATTCACATATTGTTGCCCTGCTCTTATGCTTACAGTCGAGGTTATGTTGAAGGTAATGGGGATCATGAAGACATCAACAATTGCATTCATTTTTAATTACCTTGTAATTTTTCCCCAAATTCTTCTGTCTATAAAATGACCTTGTTTGCAAATACAATCTATCACAGGGTAGAATTTTACCTGCACCAATTATTGTATGCTTAATAGCTAGATTATCTTATGTATACAA
This sequence comes from Saccostrea cuccullata, assembly GCF_032062105.1. Classification (NCBI taxonomy): domain Eukaryota; kingdom Metazoa; phylum Mollusca; class Bivalvia; order Ostreida; family Ostreidae; genus Saccostrea; species Saccostrea cuccullata. Next base: position 31,282 of record NW_026930944.1, read on the forward strand.
TTGCTCGGTATGTATTTCAATTTTGGAGAAGAATTATATGGGCTATGTCTGATGTCCAATCCAATTATGCATAGGCGTCGGAACCGTGGGAGGAGGGGGGCTAGGGTGGGGTGGGGTACTTAGCCCCCCTTTTTTTCCAAAAATAGACATTATATAGGCATTGAAAATTGGGATTTACCTCTTTTTGCTGGTTAAGTCCCCCCCCCACTTTTGATTAGCCCCCCTTCCACATTCAATTTGCTTCCGACAACCATGTTATGTAAAAATATTGATAAAAATAAAAAAAATAATTATGATGCCCTAAACTTTATTATTTAACAGTTTTAGAAGTGTCGCCGGGAAACTCAGTTTGCGACCGTTAAATCATAATCAACGGAACCAATTACCAATGAGGAGATATTTTTCCCTAATTCAATAGCCAGAATATAACTTCATTTTTGACATACACACATTTACGAAGGGTTTAAAGGCAGAGATTTTAAGCACCGCCTTCAAAAATACCTGGTCTCGGTAGCCCTGTCAGTCAAGTGCGTGAAGGACCATCATTGGATGCTGGAACTTGATTGACAGTTACTTACTAGTCCTTGTGTATACCCTGTACACCTTGATTGGGACTCATGGTCACCTTTTAATTAACTTTTTATCCTTTGATGTTTACTGAACATGGTATCCAGAATTACTGTATAACTATGAATTTTATAGATTGATAATATATGAATTAAATATACCTTAAGTATTTGAAAAGATAAAAATATGATATGCATTTTTAAAGCCAAAACATTAAACTTTAGTACAAACACTTTTTTCAAATGAAATTTCGATAATATTTTTAATATGTTTAATGGTAAAGTTGAAATGTTATTGATAAAGTTTAGAGCAGCATTGTGTAAAGTAACTAAACTAAAAAATGTTTCTAATCATGGGTCACTTACATTTTCCTTTTTATTCAAATAAATTAACAAGCAAGTTTCATGGTGACCAAGCCTTATCATGGCTAAAATAGACTTATATACTGCAGATATTTTGTGTTAAATGTAATTCACACGGCCCTCATTTCATTTAATTAATAGATGGGATCCTGGGGATGAATGCATTAAGTCTAATTTAAGTCTAATTTGGAGTAATTGTTTTCTGGAAATTAACACATACAATAACATTTAAAACAATCCTTGTTTTAATATTTGAATTCATAGTATGATATCATAGTATCTTTTAAAATAGGTATGAGTGTTTTTAAACAGTAAAATATAAATCAATAAAAAATTGAAAAAAAACCGTTTTTACTTCTAATTTTGAAATTGTCTCAAAATCCCCAACGAAGGTAAAGTTTGACACCTGGGGTATTTCGCTGTGTATTAAATCACTTCCTGTGTATAGGGAATGGGGACAGATGACCACAGGTAGACAGCTAGCCCCCAAGGCATTCACACCTGTACAAAATAAGCCCCTCCCTCACCTGTATTTTACCACCCGGTAAAAAATTTCTGACTTTAAATGATGTAGGATTTGTAACCCTCTGCACATTTCTCGCGAGTATTTTTGATAACACTAGAGTACGTATCTCATGCATTGAGTCCTGGTCTTAGGATGTTTATACAAAAGCAAAGCTTACGAGGACAATTTAGCAGTTTGTACGAATTAAGCGTTGAAATTTTTCAAATTACGATGAATGAAATACTTGCCATAACAACTTTTGTGCAAGAACTAACGAAGACAATTTTGATGAACATTCAGTAAACAAGTGGTAGAATATTACATATTTTTGTGTGTGTGTTTTTATTTAAGATTTGAACAAACTTGAATACTTGAATCTACACTAACAAAGACGCCTGTATATCTATTTGACTAACTATGGTATTTTACCCTTTAAGTCTGTGCCCCCCCACCCCCCGCCGTAATAATTGGAACTTAAATTAGAACTACATGAGGATGCTTCCATGTAAATATGATTAATCATAGCTTAGCTGTGTCAGTGAAATTTTTATACCCGCACTTTCGAAAAGAAAGTTCGGGTATATTGTTGTTACTCATGTCCGTCCGTCGGCCTATCACACTTTTCTTCCCTGAACTCCTCCTAAATTTTACACAGTAGCCTAATCATCTTTTGGGAGAATGGTTTGTTGTGTCATGTAGATGTGTAGTAAGGTTTCGGAATTTTGATTTTACCCCGGGGGGTCAAATGGGGGTCGAAAAATGATGTTTTTTTATGCAAAATGCCCCGTTTTCCCTGAACTCCTCCTACATTTTACACATTAGCCTAATCATCTTTTGGGAGATGGTTGGTGGTGTCATGTAGATGTGCAGTAAGGTTTCGGAATTTTTTATTTTGCCTGGGGGTCAAATGGGGGTTGAAAAATAACGTTTTTTATGCAAAAGCTCCATCTTCCCTGAACTCCACCTACGTTTAACACAGTAGCCTAATCATCTTTTGGGAGATGGTTGGTGGTGTGATGTAGATGTGCAGTAAGGTTTCGGAATTATGATTTTGCCCCGGGGGGTCAAATGGGGGTCGAAAAATGATTTTTTTTAATGCAAAAAGCCCCGTTATTCCCTGAACTCCTCTACATTTTCACAGTAGCCTAATCATCTTTTGGGAGATAGTTGGTGGTGTCATGTAGATGTGCAGTAAAGTTTTGGAATTTTGATTTTGCCTGGGGGGGGGGTCAAATGGGGGTTGAAAATAACATTTTTTATGCAAAAAGCCCCATCTTCCCTGAACTCCTCCAACATTTTACTCAGTAGCCTAATCATCTTTTGGTTGATGGTTGGTGGTGTCATGTAGATGTGCAGTAAGGTTTCGGAATTTTGATTTTGCCCCGGGGAGTCAAATGGGGGTCGAAAAATGACGTTTTTTATTCAAAAAGCCCCGTCTTCCCTGAACTCCTCTTACATTTTACACAGTAGCCTAATTATCTTTTGGGAGATGGTTGGTGTTGTCATTAAGGAGAGTTTTGAAATATTTTAAAAATAATGATGTTTTTTAAAACATCTTCCCTGAACTCCTCCTACATTTTACACAGAAGCCTAATTATCTTTTAGGAGATTTAAATATTTTAAAAAGCATCGTATGCTGGGAAACATCTTGAATTCTTACGAGTAATTAATGTGCATGTCAAATGTGAAAGTCATATCTCTTCTCAATCAAAAAGTTATAATTAAATGCAACATTTTTGAAAGTAGGTTAGGCTTCAAGGTCAAGGACACAGAGTCAAAAGTCATGATTTATTTGGAAAAGCTTATCACAGGTAATAATATACATGCAAGTATAATGCCTTAACTTCTCCCTTAACAACATCTTCAAAATGATGAATTGAAAACAATGCAATTTTTTTGCAAGAAGGTCAAACTTCTAGGTCACATGTAAAAAACATCATGCCATTTTTACAGGTAAATACTAATACGTATGTTTAATATGAATGCCTTGTCTCTTCTCATTCAATAGATATGGTCGTGATGACCAAGGTTTAATTTATTGAGACAGATGGACAGACTGACATACAAATATACATATTTCTTTGTGAATTGGGTAAAATTGGCCCAGTGGTTCTATAGATTGAAGTTAAAAATGTAAAAAGTTTTCAGACAAACAGATGGACAACAAACGATATATGATAAGGAAACCAGAGAAGCTCAAATGAGTGTTTTGAAAGGGTTACAATGGTTACAATATTTGAAAGGCTGTTCTTTTTTTTCATGCAGAGATATGACCAACATATTCATGTTTTATATTTTCTTTATTAATTTGTTTGTTTTTTATGAAAACATCTCTCTCGGGAATTTTTCCCTCATATAGAGACACCACCAATGATAATGAACACAAGATGTGTTTGTGAAACAGTGATGCCCCCATCCTCCCCCTGTATGGAAGCCTATGGCGAAGGTTGAAGTTTCTCAAATATATGTCAAACTCAAAGGTAAAGGTCAAAGGGTTCAAATTGTTGATATCAGAAGAAAGTCTTGCCACAAGGAATACACATGTGAAATAAGTAATCCCTAGTACTCCTTGTTCAAAAGTTAATTGCCAAGGTTAATTTTTTTTTAAGTGGTTCAATCTCTAATGTCAATGTCAAACATATTTATACCTGTTGAAAGTTCCAATGAATACACATGTTAAGCATGAGAGCCCTAGCACCTACTGATCAAATTTTGGCCAAGTTTAAAGTTTGGTATTTTTCTTGTAAAAATGTGTAAAAATCCAATGTCAAGCGATCTAGAGGTGAAAATTCATGGTACCCAAATAAAATTCTTCTCACAAGGAATTAACTTATGAAATGTGGAAGCCAATTGTGGATAGCCCAATCCACATAAAACTTATGGGCAATGTTAAAATCTACCCTTTTGGAGTCTCAAGATCGATTGTTATTTCAGGGGCAGGGAGTGGTTCGGGAGATTGGATCTCCCCCCACCCCTTGGAATTTGCTTTGTTATTCAAATACTATATACTGAAGCGGATAAAAAATGACTTTGGACATCCTCCTCCTTACTTAGAAAACATTGACCCCACGACCCCACGACCCCACTATCATTGTTTTTATTTTGTTTATTTGTTTTCAGTTTTTTTTTCTGCTTGTCAGGAAATTCTGGGCTGGATTTTTTTTGACGGTGGTGTGAACCCCCGTCCCCCTTCCCGAAAAAAATCTGGATCTGCACCAGTATTGGCAGTAACTGAATGTCACATCCACAACGAGAGATAACTTCACAATATGAAATTCGTGTAGTGTGGCATGCGATGATGTTTGACCCTTTTTGAACTTTAATCTAATCATTTTGGTTTATTTTACCCCAATCTATACTTAAACTTGTACTTACCAACCGTCATAGGTCCTAGCTGTCAACTTCATAAAATATAATCCAATTATAACACAAAACGAATTAATCCAATGCACACCAGACTGCAGCATGTGCTCTATTCCATTCGGCAAACCTTGGTCGATTTCATCGCCTTATCAGATGAAGTGGAATGGGCCGAGGTGTGCCGAGTGGTGTTTAATCTAATTTTCCAAAGGTGTTTACATGTAAACATGTATAGTACAAGAACAAATTCAAAATTGATTTATAACAAACGATGTTTTAACAAAACTTATCCATCTAGCCTATTCAAAAAAAAAAAATAAAAAAAAAAAAATAACACATACGTGCCATGTGTTTGTGATGTCGGGGGCGTAGGGGGGGGGGGTTAATAAATTTAAAAAGGTCCTATTATGAGCAAAACATTTATCAGAATCTAATTAAAATCATTAATTAAATTCAAACTGGTGATGAGGATCTTAGTCATATAGGTTACATGGGCACAGGGTCTGAGAATTTCATACTCAATTTGACGAATACATGTTCAGTGTAAATTATAAAATTATTTGGACTTTTTACTTGGAATAAAAGCCCAATATGTAGGAGTGTATATTTAGAGGCAAACACCTTAGTACGGGTATTACTGTCTCATGACAGCATCTAGTTTTTTGCTGTGTTTGTGAAATATTTTTTTACCTGTATATTACAATGTAAAATTTTGATCGTCCTTCGTGGCCCCGCCTCCTCCCAGGGGTCATGATTTAAATAAACTTGAATCTACAATACATGTACCTTAGGGAGTAGAGTATTGTAATAAGATCCTGGTTTGTTATGAGGTATCAGTAGAAAGTATCCCATCCGGACAAGAACTTAATTTTTTTTCAATGAGTTGTTGAAATCCATGTGACGATGTTGTCAATCTCCCAGATACTAAGATATGATGCTCAACCGCTCAACTATCACGTCACAGCTATGGCATTCTGTACTTGAATGGACAGATGCAAAGGGAAAAAAATCAAAGAAAATGTAATAGATAAGATTTAAAATAAAAAAAATGATTTATGCTTTGCATTCGTGAAACATAAAAAACATTGTATAATTCATCAAATAAGTTCAATATCCAGCTAAAAAACATTGAAACCTTCTTAAAAACGTTTCTAATGCTCAATAGCCTTTAAGGGGGGACCTATGTCAGAAAAGTCTTTGTGTGATATTTTCAAAACTTTGACATTTCTTTCATGGCCATTTGCTCTTAATCTTGAGGTATTAAAAATAATACCTTTATATGCTTATTTTTACACAGGAGCACGTGTAAAAACAGCGTGAAATGCTAAAAATAGATTATTTTCAGACATTATTTTTTACCCCAAATATACGCTAAAAAGAATCAAAAATGTCAAATCACATTCAAAATCAACAGGTATTTAAATTATATGACTTGTATCTTTAAAATGAAGGCAAAATAATTGTAATTGATCTCACACGAAATATCATAATGGAGCACAAAGTAAGTATTACCCTATTTTTCTTGTCGTATTTTTGACAATTCCGACATGCATAAAAGGTACTATCATAAAAAAATTTTGTTTGAAAATGTTGTAATGCATATTTTTTGAAAGAAATAAATTATGTCTTCGTTTTAATAAAGAAAACAGTATACCTTTATGATAAAATAAACGAGAAATATAAAGTTTTCTTCTATTTTCGTACTCTTGTGTCATAAATATTGACCTTTCTGCACTAAGACAAAGGTAAGTAAGCACTAGCAAACATCTAAATATAAAACTATTTTGCGGAAAACAAGGATTTTGCTTTGATTAGTTACAATTTACACTGATTTGATATTTTCTTTTTGATTCTAATCATTCTGCCACCCCACCCCCCTCCCCACCGTTCTTCCTCGTCAACAACCAACACCTACAAGAATTAACATAGGAATGACTTTATTCAATTAAATCTAAATGAACTCATCAATAAGGAAATATAGGTACAAGTACATTTCTTAATTTTTTCTTAGTTTTATTTAGAAAATACAATTAATGGTAAACATAAAATTAAAAGATATTTCCCTGGTTTAAGCCACTTTCTTTGCTGAATTTTATCTTATCTTTTTGCACTCATATCAGCAAATTATCGAGGTATTTTTTCACAACTGAAATTTCTATGAATTATCAACCAAAGGAAGAGATTTCTAATATTTACAAAATCCATTAATCGAATAAAACTGTTATTAATGATGTATAAATTTTCTTTTTGTAAATTGTGTAGATTATTGATTATTAACAATGTTAAGCCTATATCAAAGTTGCAAAAGTCAACAGGTAAAAGCAAACGTTGCTATTGTGACGTCACATAACGCTGCTTTGACGTAGAACGACATAGGTCCCCCCTTAATACAAGGCGTTGTTGCCTCATTCTCATTATGGCGTCACAAATACAGATAGCAGATGAAGAATCTGTTTTAGAAACATCTAGTTTATATTGCCCAGTGCGAAGTCATCATATTTGGTGTGTTCGTGCCCTCGTCTTTGCAATCTTTTTTTTCGGCGCTGCATTCTTTACAATTCTTCATCGGAACTCTAACGCCGTTAACAGTTTAATATCCTATGCAACTTCGTTAACACCCCGGCCGGGACATTGGCTACTTGCTATTATTTTTATTGATTTTCAAACTATTTAGTCACACTTAGAAAATGACTATAGCATAAAATGTATACGCGGGTTCTCCATCATTTCAAATTTAACTGTGGCGTAAGACGTACGCGAAGTGCTATTATTCGCGGTTATTTTGCGACCAAAGTCGCGAAGGAACCACGAAATAAATTTAAAAAAAAACACAACCCCTATGAATCAATAGTTCAATACACAAATGATATTTATTATTTGGCAGATTAATAGATAAATTTAATGATAAAAGCAATTGATCGATATGGTATAAACATAGTGTAAGACGAGATTAGGATATTGCCAAATTAAATGCATACTGTGAAAAAGATCTCTCTTTCATGTAAGAGTTCAGCTAGGTCTTGAAGATAATTGCTTGTTCAAGAAAACAATGTGCTCTGCTTAGCATGATAAAAGTAAATTAAATGGTTTTCCATAAGAAGCTGATAAAATGTTTATAATTTGAAATTCGTTTGGTTTTTTAATTTACATATTAATCTTACTGACGATAAAAATCTTACCGTGACGCTAATATTTTAACCGTGGCGGAACTATGGCGCTGATTTTTTAACTGTGGCGCTCATGAATTTAACTTTGGCGGGGCCGCCACGTTAAACGACGCAAGGAGAACCCTGGTGTACGTTATTAATGAGAAATAAGTTGTTTTTCATTCTAATCTATAATTTATATTCAATGGATGATATTTTGAATAAAGTTTGATAGGATGAATTCATAAACACAAGCTGTGCTAAATATTGTCGAAATTACTGGTATAGTACAAATAGATATTTTCGGTTGGGTGAACACTCAAAATGAATTCGAATTATCATATTTATATTGGATTCGGAAACTTCATAAAAATCCATAGCGGGTTCCAGTAAATGTTCTTCCAAGGCTCTTTCTTTACTTCTCACTAAGATATTAACAGTAATGAAGGAGAAACTTCAAGAGAAGTGTGCAACAATATATTTGAGAAGTGGTGTAAATCCGATGTGGATAAAAAAATTCCAAGGAACTTTTCCAACATTTGAAATCACAAAACTTTACCAAAATCAACAACATAAAAACTTAACGACTTTTCAACTGATATTCAACTATTCCCCATAATAAATTAAAGTCCACACGATCTGACATTGTTGACAGCTTCTTTTTAATGAAATTAGTAAATTTACTTACCTTGTCATTGGTCATTTGCAAAATTACTTTGTTAAAAGAAAATATGATTGTTAACACAAGTACTCTGATGTGATCATTAAAGAGATGCTCGAGTTTCTATCGACAATATCTATGTGGTTTTGGAGACCCAGTCTTCCAAGTACCCATTGGAATTTCCATAGGTACCAATGGTGCAGCGTTATTAGCAGACCTATTTTTTTTATTCATATGAAGCAGAATTTGTTTAAAATCTTTTACGTGAAAAGAAGAAAGCACTTGCTGTGACCTTCAACTCGACATTTAGATATATCGACGACGAATTGTCCATAACAATGGTTATTTCCATTCTTACGTCGACACGTTATATCCCGGTGAGCTTGAGATAAAAGATACCGCACAGTCTGACACGTCTTATTAAAATTGGGATAATTTATTAGAAAAAGACATTAATGGTAATCTAACGGCAGAGCTTTATGATAATCGTAATGACTCTTACTTTTCAATCGTTAACTTCACTTAATTATGCAGCAATATACACTTATCACTTGCATGCGCAGTTTATATCTCTCAGTTGATTCGGTACGCCAGAGCAGGCTCTATGTATGAATAATTTCTAAAACGAGGTAAATCAATGAGGGACAAGCTTATGAAACAAGAATATCAGCAGAATGTCTCGTTTAAAGTCATCATTTCGTAAGTTCTAGGGTCGACACAATGACCTAGTCAGCAAATACAATCTTATCATTAAGTAAAATGCTGACTGACTTTTTTCATACTAATTATAAGTCCATTATTTACACACTGAATTGACGACGAATTTTCCCTTTATTTCCCGATCAGGACAAGGAGCACACGGTGGATGTGACCGGTCGACGGGGATGCTCACTCCTCAATTGCACCTGATCCAACTGATATTTTTAGAGGTCCCTGTTTTCCTTGCTCCAAATTTATGTGGTTTCAATAGACATTTGAGATTGAAGACTGTTCGTTATCTTCATATTAATTTTTTTTTGTGTCAGACTAGAAGTAAAATTAAATCTTGAACTTTGTTTTTATCTTTTTCACATTAAAAGCATAATGTTTCTGTTGTTTCCCTAATTTGTACCAAGTTCTATTGAAATCAAGATATAACCGTAGAATGGGTTGCGTTTAAAATCTACTTTTTTCATCGAAACTTTTGAAACTTTGTTGAATCTTTTGATGAAAAGCATTTTGAAAATGGTTTAAACCCTGCATTGTGTGGTATCAGCAATAAAAAAAAACAAAATTTTTGCAGATTATTCATTAATTGTTTTTCTGTATCAATTATTTAAATTTTCTTTTTTCATATTCAGCAAAATAATTAATATGATAATAAAAGTGTTCGTGGCTTATTTTGGTTTAATACAGCTGTGCAACATATTTCCCCATTAGAATTCTGCTGATAATTATAAAAGTAAGACATTAACGCAATTCTTGAGCAACACACACTTCTAACAAGATGTTTCTGCGCCTATTTGTGGTGAGTTTTTTTTTTTTTTTATATTATAATGTCTTTTTTAATTTGTTATAATATGTGAATTTTAAAAAGAAACAATGTTCTAAAATTGTTAATAGACAGCAAAATATCAGAGGTATTTTTAAAAATCATAATGATAGATATTACTCAGTATTTTATTCATTCAAGTGTCCTTAAGACACATTAGCTTAGTAATGAAAAATACTACTATTTTATTATTTAATAAATGAGAAAAAAATGTCATGAAAAACGTTACCTAAACTATGATTATAATTGAGCAGCTTCACTTTTCATTCTTTTTCCAGGTTTTTCTGATGGTCTCTGTCATTTTAGCGAAGAATTCATGGAGAAAGAAAGGTAACACTAGAAATCATATTTTTGAAATATTACTTACTAAAGGTCTCTTTTACATCAATGAAATTTTTTTTGGACTTAGAAAAATACTATTGTAAAGAAATGAAGGTGAAAATATTGCACTGGTCTACATAGGGCACCTCCATTAGCCGGGCTTATTGCTCAAAGAGCAGTTGCCGGCTTATGTTTAGCCTGTTCAAGTCAGGAAGTCCACCCCATAGTCGCCAAATTAAAGTTACGTGTAAAAATATAGTATTTACACATAATACAATAATCAGATAATACAAACGCTAAATAAAGCAACAAATTAAAACGAAGTTAATACATACAAATAAACATCAGTAGCAATGCCTTTGAAATGTTCAGTCCTAAGTCAAACATTATAGTTCATTTGCATAAGGGTTTTTGATGTTCAATGTTATCGTAGTCTAGTTCTCTACAAAGACGAAGAAAAGAAGGAGAGATAACCGGACTGGCCTGTTTGTTTACATTCGGCTGTTCCAGGTTAATTCGATCCTGATAAATTCGGATTGTGGTTTTAGCTAGGACCAAAACCTATTTGTCTTATAATTTATATTGATATTTTAAAATAATGTTTTCATAATTTTTTTTATTTTTTTTAAAATAAGATAATTATATGTCATTGAAGCCCTTACTTTCTTAGTATCATTATTATGTTTTAAATTGTTTGTGTTACATATTCTTCCAGTTTCTGAAATTCTTGTTATTTATCTGTTAATATAATATGAGTGTATGATTCATGTACAGAATTCTACTCTGTTAACAAGCCCGGTTCTGTACTCCTGAGTACTTTGATTTGTCGAAGGCAACGTAGTGTCGAATGAAATTATTGTTTTTTTTCAAATGGGGAAAATATGTGACACTTAAGAATTCATGATCATATATAATATTATTATTATAGATAAAAATGTAATGATACGAATACTCCAATTGTTATAGAGTCCTTAAACACTGCTTAAATCCACAAAAAGTCTTACTGATTTTTTTCCAATCCAGCATATATTTAAACTTTTCCAATCTAAGCGCTGCAGTTTTAAATGTAATTAGGTAACTATTAGACTTATAGCTTAATTTTTTTTGTTAAAAAGATAAATAATACAATAGTTGCCCGTGTACAATAAATTCAAATTATATAGAATGAGGCGGATTAAAACGTTTTAACGCAAGCCATTATGACGTAGCACTATAATTTATACGCTAGATTTAGACGTATGGCATTTAATTTTTAAATATTTATTGGGATAGGGTTGGATACGTGTTCAAAACCCAAATAATCAATTAATCCCGTAAGCATTTATGGTAAATTTGATCGCATTCCAACCCATGTTAATATCCAATAGTTTACCTAAAAATGAGATTTTTTAATTACATTTATGAGTGATTTATTTCAAATATTAGAGTTCTATAATTTAAACCCATGTAATTTTTTCTTTAAACCTCACCGATGTAAATTGAATATGTTGAACATGTCGTTTGCTTATTTCCTCATTTTGAAATTAAATTAACGTTTATGACAAAACAATTAATTTGTGGTCATGTGAGGAACCTGTCTTTATATAGGGTTTAATATGAATTGCAACAAAGGTGTTATCTAAGGGAAAACATTTGTAAGTCCAAATATTCAGAGGTAAACTTGAAGATCAAAAGTCAGTTTACGTGGAAGAGTTTGTATATCTAATGATTAAACCTATTATTTATCAACCATTTTTAAATATATCCGAGATCTATAAGCATTGTGACGTCATTATTAACATAATTGTAATATACAACAGGTAAAGGACGTGCTTTTTGCATGCGGAATTCGAGAATCTGTTACAAAGGAAAGCTGTGTATAAAACCGGACTCTTCACGCTATTGTAGATGTCCACCTCGTTGGACAGGAACAGATTGTCGTCAAAAGTTAGTTAAGGGTTGTTTATTCTACATCTTTTATTTTCATTGTACATCTGTACAAATTGAGGCGGATTAAAAACGTTTTTGCGGAAGTCATTGTGACGTAGGAATACATTTCATATGCTAGAGCAGACGTGTTATATTTAATTTTACAACACATTTTAAGATTTAATACGGGTTGGTTACGTGTTCAAAACCCAATTAATCACACAGGCATTTATTGTACATTGGAACACAAAATAACCCATGTTTTTTTTCCAAATAGTTTTTTTTTTAAATGAAACCTTTTTAAAATTTACATTAATAATTCATTTAATAAAAATACTAGCCAACTTTTGTTTTAAGCCCATGAAATGGTTTATTTTTTTCAAATCTCACCCATGTAAATTGAATAGGTTGAACAGGTCGTCTACTTATTTTATTTTGAAATTATATTGATCGTTTATGACAAAACAATGAATTTGCTGTCATGTGAGGAACTTGTCTTTATACAGGCTTAATTATGCATTGCACAAATGGTGTCATTTGCAAGAGCAAATATTCAGAGGTAAACTTGAAGATCAAAAGTCAGTTTACATGGAAGAGATATATGTAATGATTAAACCTATTATTTACTCACTTTTTAATCTGTACGACATCTATAAGCATTGTGTCGTCATCATTTACATTTTTGAATATTCAACAGGTAAAGGACGTGATTTTTGCTTGCGGAATCGGAGAATCTGTTACAAAAGGAAAGCTGTGTTTTAAACCGGACTCTTCACGTTATTGTAGATGCCCGCCTCGTTGGACAGGAACAGATTGTCGTCAGAAATTAGGTGAAGATTGTTCAGTCGACATTATTTAATATCATACTTTCATGTAAATTTGTTGAATCTGATTTGTCGATAAACATTTGTTAAAGATTCCCCGTTTAACAATAAGCCACGCCCTCAAGCGTAGCAACAGTAAACACTGCATGACGACCGGTGTTATTAAAAAAAAATTGACTGCGCAGTGACGACCGGTGTTATTAAAAAACATTGACTGCGCAGACTTGATGCACTTGCATTGGTTCACAGTAATATGTATTTGTACATTGTATAAAACATTCACAATAATATAATAAATACTGCATGTAGTTGAGTTAACATTGAAAATTTTATCCCTCAAAAACCACTTTGCCTCTTTTGACAATGGCTTTCTTGGGGTAAAAATTTTCAATAATACACTCAACTACAGTGCCCACGTGGCGCAGTGGTTAGATCGTCTGCTCGAGAGTTTGGAGTAAAGAGTTGACCCTTACGTTGCGGGTTCAATCCCCCTGTAGGACGTGCAGACCTGTCCTTCATAGGAGCCGAAAAACCGAGGTCCCCGTCGCAGCAGGTGCTGGCACTATCTACAGTTAGAATGTGCTTAAAAATATTAACAAAGTATAACGTAGAAATTGAAAAAATGTGTATTAATGGAAAATATCAGATGCATCAAAAAAATTTTGAATTCAAAGATTCTAATGGAAGAGTTATTTTTCTTTATTTTCCACTTGCTGAAATACCCTGGGTGCTATTTCAGATAATGTAAGCTTTTTATTACCTTTTGTGCAATGATAGTTATGGAAACAATGCATGAACAATCGATTTCCAAGATGTGTCTCCTTCAGAGAAATTGCAGTCGGACTTCTCAAAGTTTTGGGGTAATGTGGCCAGAAATTACTTCTTGAATGAAATAAAAAGGAATACCAGTTCAGGTTAACAGAATAATTGTTTGGGTAATAATTAAGAACAATGTGAAGTAATCATACTTATCCATGCCTCACCGCACACAAAGTGGTGTACTTTTTGAAACAATGAAAATACATGCATTTGCTTAAAGTGTTCCCAAAGAGTTTTTCTTTAACACAAATCTCATAAAAGGAATTTAAATTTTGACTACAGTATGTTCTTCGGAAAAAGTCTTTAATAACATCTCAAACTCTAAACACCGTACAGCCAACTGCAAGTAGGGAAAAATACTTAACTGGAATGTAATTCATAAATACGTTTTAAGCTTCCTTAGATATAAAAGTACTGAGATTTGTGAAACATATTTCAAATGAATGAAGACAAGAATATAAAACAACATTGTGATTGAGAGAAAAAGTAATTTTTTTTTGGGGGGCATCTAGCAAACAACTCATTATAAGAAATAATAACATGTATATTGATCTTTTCCACCCATTTCAACTTTTAAAAATTCATTTGTAATAGGTATAATTTTATGTGGGAAGGGGTTTGTATAAAACCCAATCAGTGCATAAATACTGATTAATTCACTCTTCCTAAGATGGTTTAGGTTCACAAATTGGTGTCGGGCATAAGTTCTGAAAACTTAGTAGTACACCCTTTTGCTACATGTGAATTATTTCAAACATATTTACACATATGGACCAAAGTTTAAAATGAATAAGCACAGAAATTATTTTAATTCAATTAAATCATATTATTTCCTTTTGTCTATTTATTTATGAATTCTTTTAACTTTTTTTTTGTTTTAAGGTGTAAATGTTTTTAAAAAATAGATATTTAAATGCATTATATCATATTTTTCCCTTAAACATATTTGCTATAATTTCTGAAATTTTTAAATCTGTTTTTTTTCTCTGACTTTAAGTGTGAAAAATACAGGTAAATAAAAGGTTAAATGTAATTATCTTAATTGCTATAAAAAGCAAATGAACTATCAAACCATGTGTGGTTATTTGCAAGCGGGAATAGGAAAAACTGATTTTTTTTTGAAGTAGGAATAGGTTGAAGACGGCTGTATTTTTATCTAAAAATGATATTTCAAGTACAGTATAACAAAGCTATAAGTAATGTGTCATGTTCATGTTTAAGACAATGACAATGCATTGCTAACTTCAATCTGTAGAACAATCATAAAATCTATTATCTTTGACCATTCCTTTTAGAAAAGGAATCTGCATGTCAGTCTATGCCGTGTAAGAACGGAGGAACGTGTACCGATACAGACACGTCGTACATGTGCACGTGTAACACAGGATGGACAGGACAGAACTGTACAGGTAGCAATTATTGGCATTTTTATTAAGACTTGGTCCTGTTTGAGTTTTTGAAGAGTTTAAAATAACAAGATACCATTATTATACCAGTGACAGGAATGCACATCA
>NW_026930945.1:0-32500 GCF_032062105.1 Saccostrea cuccullata
ATTTTTCCACATACTAGAACTATGTTGGCTGTTAAATGCTTCAAGTCCGAGTACCATTTTAAGCCAAAGATTCGTAAAAAGTGTTATTTTTCTCTTTTATATGCTGTTTGAGGACGCCGACCTAGTTTTGGCTAAAATGAAATAAAAATAAAAGTCTCTTCAAGTTTTATTTTTGTTTCTCCCGCTGATAGGTTATTTATAGTCACTGAAAAAAATAAAAGAAACGGTACAATTTTTACAAGCCTTTCAAAACGTGAATTGTCATTGGCTAAGGTAAATATATCCATCCAATCACAGTTGACAAAACTAATGAGCATGAATGTGAAGCGTGGATAGTCACTGCATAGCATTACAGTTAGCGGCAAAATGTCAGAATCTTAGTGTTTAATATATTTTTAAACTGACTCAGTCATTTTGAAAAAGTGATATGTCATTTATTAGAAAAAAGTATTAATTTCAGATTAACTTTTAATGAAAGACTGAATAAAATAAACGAAACATTCTTGATCAAATGTTATGCGGAGGGCCACGTGGAAATTGAGGTTCTGTCAACCCCTTGTTTTGAGAGGTTTTAAGTATGTATTATCTTTGACAATTGTTCCAAAGCATTAAAATACGGCTTGACGATTGTTCTGAAACTTACTTTTATGACAATAATGTTTTCTTTTACATGTAACGACTGAACAGAACAGTGTAGAAAGTGGCATGACTGAGGAAATTCGAGTCACAACTTTCACTCGTTAATATCATATTAATCACACATATTACGATTCAAAATGGAATTTTGCTTGTTATGTAACAAATTAATATACATCAGCGTGGTGATAACAGCTTTCTTTGTACAAAAAAAAAAAAACCAATAGGGAAAAACAAAGCTGCAGATGATAAGTCCATATAAACATATGACCTATTTTTTTTTTATTCAAAAGTTGTGGATTAGAACAAGTTTTAACAAATATTCGAATTCTGCAGTAAACAGAGTAATTGTCATTGCCTATTTTACATGTATATACTTATGGTAAATACGTGTATTTTCTACAATAATGTAATTTGAAAGTTGTAGCATTGAGGCAATTTGAATATGTTTTCAAGAGAAAGATATGTTTTATCCATGTGTATGTTAATTTGAATTGCATTGAAAAAGATACACAGATTTTCTTTTAATTAGTCTCACTTGTGAAATGATTTAACTGATCCATTAAAAGCCTCACTATATTCTTGCCATATGATAGCTACTCATAAATCCTCAATTCTTATTACTTATTGAATACCCAAAAAAATATGTTTATATGATAAAATTGTTTTGCATGATGCATTAATTTTTCAAAATAACACCATTTTCTGACAAATTAAGGCAATAAAACGATTCCATTCTTAATTTAAAAAATAAAAAAAATTGTTACATTTTTTTGTTTTATTTTTATTTTTTCTAAGACCAACTACTTGAATTTGAAGGTTTTATTTTTATTTTTATTTCAACCCCCCCCCCCCCCCCCCCCCCGACTCAATTTTTTTTGAAAAAAAATTCCCGTAAAACAGTAAATAAAAAATATTTAAACGATCAAAACTTTTAGTTTTTATATCATTTTGTACCTTTATGTGACAACTTTACTATATGTGAAAATTGGAAAAAGTTAAATATAGGAAGCATATAAAAATAACTAATAAATCCTAAAAATTTAAGAAAAGTAGAGGAAATTCGGATTAGTAAATATCCATTTTATTTAAATTATGCACGTCAATTTGGTAATATCATCTTATAGACCCAATATGATGGTATCTTTTTATGCAAAAAGAAAAACATTCAATCTTTTGAATTACAAGTAGGGATCACATGATTGAATTGGAAACAGTATTTTTTTATTCTTAATGTCCAGGAAAAAGGTAATGACCTTGACCTGACCTTGCCTCTAATATTAAACGGTCAAATTTAATCTCACTGATACCATCACTTAGTGATATTGTCCTCTTGATTCTGTAAAAAATTCTTTCATTTTTAAATACAGGAAGTGTGAGAAGAATCCTACCTTAAATTTCAAGTGATAGAGAAACTTTTTTTGAAAATGAGTACACTAGAATTGTACGTGCCATTAAGTGTATGGGAAAATTATATTTGAGAACCTCATGACAATTTCTTTTGAAGTTACAACATTGTTGGGTTTGCTCCATGGTCACAAAATGTGTTGATTTTAAAATTAAATAACACGACTTCTATTAAAGCACATGGAATGAAAATTCACATTTCAACAAAATAAATATTTTTACATATCATAATATGCTCATTTTAAATATCTTTAAGAAAAGTATAAGGAAGATTGACATCGTCCATGAACTTTATAACAGCCCTTGTATTATTCTTCAACAAAATTTACCTATTCTGAAGGCTCAAATAAGTTTTTCTGATCAATGCATGTTTGGCATCCATCTGTCATTTAAAATTGTGCATTTTTTGTCATCCGTTGTCTTTGTCCTTTTTGTGAGTTTGATTTCTTTCCAAGAACCACTGAAACAATTTCAACTAATATTTTTTATAATCTTGTCAGTTACCACTGGCTCATAAACTGAATCTAAAGGAATGATAAAATCCTTCCTTAAAAAATAGATGTCCAAGTAAGGCCATAAGAAATAAATTGCTAGATTCTCATCTGATTTTTTTAAAAAATCGAGGCAGGCGGGCGGCTTTTATTTTATATTTTTTATTTTTTCAATTTTGCAGATTTTTTATTGACCTGGTCAATCGGTGTAATTTTATCTACAATACTTGATCAAAAGGCATAGTATAGGTTCAATTATCTCTTACTTCACATCATCACCAATCTTTTTCAACCAATGGCCCTTGTTTAAAATATATAACATGTATTACAGCAATTACCGTCTTTTCAGCTGTCAAAATCATGTCGACTTTCCTTCGCGGGATTTAAAACGAAAGTAGAATGGTAGATCAGAATACTGATCCCGTTCAGAATTAACACAAAGAAAAACAGAAATTAAAAAAAAAATCGAGGCGGGGGTATAAAATCGGGGCGGGTGGTGATGAGAATCTAGGAATATTTTTATTATGACCTAAACAATTAAGTCTTTTCACTGAAATAACTTTTTTTAGTTGAAATTGACAGTGCAGATGTTGAACATGGAATATTATGAGAATTTTAGTGAGACAGAATAATTTGGGAAAAAAATTGGTTCCCAAATATATTATCTGGAAGGTGCATTGTCTGGACTATTGACATCCAAATTAATGCAACACCATTGTAAGTAAATTAAGAAAAAAACAATTGTCAATATATTGGTCTCAAAAGCTCAATTGGTTTGTCAATGCTGGCCCAGCCAGAGGTCTTGAGTTTGAGGCAATGTTGAGACTTGATTTTCCCCACCTTAGACATTTAGCACCCATCTTACAAATACCCATGCATTATTCCTTATGCCTAATTACAGCACATCCTTTCCTTAACTTCTTGTATTTGAGGAAGAATTCCTAAGAGGAATGGCTGTGTGTTCGAGTCTCAGTTGAGACTTGTTTTAGCTCACCTCAACGAAATTGGGGAGCTTATGTAAAACCCTCGGCGTCGGTGTCGGCGTCCCGGGTTAAGGTTAATTTTTTTTGAGCAGTTTTCTTTTTAAGTACTTCTATGTCCTATATTGATTAGACATGCATGGAAGGTGTTTCTAGTGTGTTTCATTGTACCAGTCAAAGTTTCAGATGCTGCAATTTCAGCAAAGGAATGACCAGGTTAATATTTTTGGAGCAGGTTAACATTTTTTGTGCAGCTTTTGGTTTAGGTCTCATTTCTGAGTAACTAAAAGCCCTATGTTGACCAAACTTGCATGGATGGTACATCTTAGGATGCATACTACCAGACTTGCTTCGGATGCTGAATCTGACCTACATTTTCCGGTTGAGTGAACAGGTTAAAGTTTTTGGTGCAGGTTTCATTTCAAAGATACTATGAGCCCTATAATGACCAAACTTGCATGGATGGTACATCTTAGGATACATACTACCAGACTTGTTTCGGATGCTGAAAGTGACCTACATTTTCCGGTTGAGTGAACAGGTTAAAGTTTTTGGTGCAGGTTTCATTTCAAGATACTATGAGCCCTATAATGACCAAAATTGCATGGATGATACATCTTAGGATGCATACTACCAGACTTGCTTCGGATGCTGAATCTGTCCTACATTTTCTGGTTGAGTGAACAGGTGAAAGTTTTTGGTGCAGGTTTCATTTCCAAGTAACTTTGAGCCCTATAATGACCCAACTTGCATGGATGGTACATCTTAGGATGCATACTTAGACTTGCTTCTGATGATGAATCTGACCTGCATTTCTGGACGAGTGAAAAGGTTGAAGTATTTGGTGCAGGTTATATTTCCAAGTAACTTTGAGCCCTATAATAACCAATCTTTCATGGATGATACATCTTAGGATGCACACTACTGGACTTGCTTCAGATGCTGTATTCCACATACATTTTCGAGATAATGGACCTCGTAAAAGTTATGGGTGCAGGTCTATTACCAAGAAACTATAAGGCTTATATAAACCAAACTTACACAAATGGTGCATCAAGGGATGAAAACTCTCAAACTTGCTTCAGATGCTGGATTTTTATTATGTTTTCATGATGAAGAACTAGTTTGAAGTTTTAATATAGGTCTGTTTCAAAGTATCAGATCAAAATTGCATAAATTTTGCATTTTTGAAAGTACACTTTTTGTTGGGTAATTGTGTGACTTTGCCTTACTTAAAGACAACATTCGTTGAGGTGAGCTCTATAATCTCTGATTACCTATCTTTACCACCTGTGACAAAATTAGAACCATTTAATATAGTTATGATGATAATATAGAAGATTCTGATTTTTTTAAAAGATTGCTTAATTTTGTTTTCAAGGCCATTTGAAAAAAAAATGTTTGGTTGCCCTTTCCAAACCAATTGGCTAAAAATAATGGACTCAAAACTTTTTAACCCCCAAGAAACAATTTTATTAATGCATACTAAAATAGATTTTGAAAATTCACAATATATGTTGAAATTTTCTGGGAATTATTTTTATGCGCCCGGATTGATAGATCTGGGGCATATATTGTTTTTGTCCTGTATGTCTGTGTGTTTGTTTGTTTGTTGTCTGCAAACTTTAACCTTAGCTATAACTTGTGAACCATAAAAGATAGGGACTTAATATTTGGTATGCATACTACACAAATTAAGCTCTTTCAAATGACACCAAGGTCAATGGCCTTGTGACCTTGACTGTGACCTATATGCTAAAAATAGCTTTTTATCTGCAAACTTTAACCTTGGCCATAACTTTTGAACCATGAAAGATAGAGACTTCATATTTAGTATGCATTTTCCACTAATTAAGCTCTTTCAAATGACACCAAGGTCAATGTGGCCTTGACTGTGACTTGTATGCTAAAAATATTTTTTTCATACCTTTGCCATAACTTTTGAACCACAAGAGATGGAGACTTCATGTTTGATATCCATATTTTACCAATCAAGTACTTTCAAATGACACCAAGGTCAATGGTCTTGTGACCTTGACTGTGACATATATGCTAAAAATAGCTTTTTAAAGATTTTTGTTGCCACCAGGTGCATAGTGTTACACAAATACATCTTGTTTCGTCTACCTACTGAGCCACTTTTTTCATCCTGAGTTGGGAGAGGGCAATTAAACATTTTAAGTTAGTCTAAACTATTTTTATTACACCCTTTTGGTAAAAGGGTCTTGTAAACCCACCTCTTGTATTAATTTTTTTTACAGTACTGTGTAGGTGGACTAGACAAAGGTTTTAAAGATGGAAAATTTTCTCAATGCTGTTTTGATGCTCCACAAGGTGTAGCAATGAAGGATGGTGTTATTTATACAGCCGATACAGAAAATCATTGCATTAGGAAGGTAAGCTGGATTATTTTTGAAAAATTTGCAGTCAAAATAAATGTTATCCATTCATATGAGTGGTTCTTAGGCAGCTCATAAGTAATTGCCTAAAGCCTGTCTTGGTATAGCTAGCTGCTATCATATTTTAGGGTCAGACTAATTTTTAGCTCACCTGAGCTAAAAGCTCAAGTAAGCCTTAATTTCTGATCACCTATTGTCCAACTGTAAACTTTTCACATTTTTTGACATCTTCTGTGGAACCACTGGGCCAATTTCAATCACACTTGCCACGAAGCATCCTTGGCAGTGCTCCAAGTTGAGACTAAAATGGTCGCATTTGCGACCCCAAAATTGATTTTGCGACTAAAAATGAAAACACACTCGCATTTTCGCGACTGAGAAAATTTGAGCTGGAAACGTCCACTTTTAAGATCGGGATCGAGATTTCATTTGCAAAGATTCTCTATCAAGAAAATGTTTGACGACATATACTTTAATACACTTTACAAAGCGTCGCATGGACATAGTTCACGTAATGTTATGGCAGCATGCTGAACAAAGTTTGATAGAATCAGAGACGTGTATAAATAATGTTCCTGATAGAATGGCATCCAAACTTCGTAAACTTTCTAAGATCGATCTATCCGACCTTGTTATTGAAGCATTTGGTCAACTGCTTGCATATCGCAATGAATCATGCTAATAAAGAGTATTTTGGTGGCATTTATAATGACTGTGTAATGGGTTAGGTACGTAGTAGTAAGTAAGTCCTGTCTCAAAAGCTGTCAAGCTTGTATTTTCGTTTGATAAATTTTTTTTCTGTGTTCTTCTGTACAACCATAAGGGTACATGTATTCAATAAAAACATTTCATTCAACCTAGCAAATTTTTATAATCGAAGTAATAAGTAATCTTTGATATAGTAAAGACATAATACATATACGTATTTAAACTACCAAGTTTTATTCACAAAATGAATTTTTTTTATGGCGAGTGAAATATTTGATTATGGCGACCAGAAATTCTGAAATGACAACCCAAAAAAATTTTAGGTCGCCATTTTGCGACCTAAGAGCAAGTGTGACTTGGAGCACTGCTTGGGTGAAGGGGATTCGGGTTTCTTCAAATGAAGGGCCACTCCCTCTTTCAAGGGGAGATATTAAGAAATAGTGAAAATTTGATGATTTGTTAAAAAATTCTTCCTCAAGAACCACTTTTGGAAGGATGGGGGGGGGGGGGGGGGGGGTAGGGGGCCACAATGGAAAATCAAAGTTATACATATTATACATAGGAACATGTAGGAGATATCTTTAAAAAATTTTCTTCACATAAATTGGTCATATTTATATGGAAGCATCCTTAGCTACTGTAGATTCAAGTATGTTCAAATTATGACAGCCGGGGGTCATGAATATTTACTGTGGAATCGTCAATGTTCGTGGGGGATCGATGTTGGTGGATTTCGTGGGTGACCCTTATCCACGAATTTACATCCCCCCCCGAACGTTTATTTTGTCAACATATTTTTAGCTTACCTGAGCCGAAGGCTCAAGTGAGCTTTTCTGATCACATTTTGTCCGTCGTACGTCCGTCCGTCTGTAAACTTTTCACATTTTCGACTTCTTCTCAAGAACCACTGGGCCAATTTTGACCAAAATTAGTACAAAGCATCCTTGGGTGAAGGGGAATTTATATTGTTAAAATGAAGGGCCAAGTCCCCTCACAAGGGGAGATAATCAAGAAAAGACAAAATTAGGGTGGGGTCATTAAAAAATCTTCTTCTCAAGAACCACTAGGCCAATAAGGCTGAAACTTATGTGGAAGCACCCTGGGATAGTGTAAATTCTAAATTTTTCAAATCATGACCCCCGGGGGTTGGGCGGGGCCACAATGGGGAATCCAAGTTTTACATAGAAATATATAGGAAAAATCTTTGAAAATCTTCTTCTCAAGAACCACTGGGCCAGAAAAGCTGAAACTGATGTGGAAGCATTGTGGGGTAGTGTAGATTCTAAATTGTTCAAATCATGACCCCCAGGGGTAGGGCGGGGCCACAATGGTGAATCAAAGTTTTACATAGAAATATATAGGAAAAATCTTTGAAAATCTTCATCTCAAGAACCACTGGACCAGAAAAGCTGAAACTGATGTGGAAGCACCCTGGGGTAGTGTAGATTCTAAATTGTTCAAATCATGACCCCCGGGGGTAGGGCAGGGCCACAATGGGGAATCAATGTTTTACATAGAAATATATAGGAAAAATCTTTGAAAATCTTCTTCTCAAGACCCACTGGGCCAGTAAAGCTGAAACTTATGTGGAAGCACCCTTGGGTAGTATAAAATCTAAACTGTTCAAATCATGACCCCTGGGGGTAGGGCGGGGCCACAATGGGGAATCAAAATTTTACATAGAAATATATAGGAAAAATCTTTGAAAATCTTCTTCTCAAGAACCACTGGACCAGAAAAGCTGAAACTTATGTGGAAGTATCCTTGGTAGTGTAGATTTCAAATTTTGTAAATTATGATCATTGGGGTAGGGTGGGGTCACAATATGTATTACAAGGGGGAAATCTGGTAAAGAACAATATGACAAAAGATTCTCAGGTGAGCGATGTGGCCCATGGGCCTCTTGTTTATTGAATCTTCTGTATATATCAGTTACCCACGAAATTATGTCCCCACAGACCAACAAAATTTTCTTTACCCACGAACATTAACCCTCACGAATTAAAATGATTCCACAGTATAGGAATATATATATGAATGTATAGGAAAAATCTTGGTCATATTTATAAGGAACTTCCCTTATACTAATGAAAAAATTTTAATGAGACTTTCACAGAATCTTTGTTACATAGCGTCATTGTGCACATCCTATTTTAGGCCATAATGTATAAATTGCTAGATTCTCATCCGAATTTTTTTAAAAATTGAGGCATTTATTTGATAGTTTTTATTTTTTCAATTTTGCAGATTTTTTATTGACCTGGTCAATCGGTGTAATTTTATCTACAATACCCGATAAAAGTCATAGTAAAGGTTCAATTATCTCTTACTTCACATCATCACCAATCTTTTTCAACCAATGACACTTGTTTAAAATATATACACATGTATTACAGCAGTTACCATCTTTTCAGCTGTCAAAATCATGTCGACTTTTGTGGAATTTAAAACGAAAGTAGAATGGTAGATAAATACCGATCCCGATCACAGTTAAGATGAAGAAAAGCAGAAATAAAAAAATCGAGGCGGGGGTATAAAATCGGGGCAGGAGGGGATGAGAATCTAGGAATATTTTTATGATGGCCTAACTTTTTGATCTGATACATATTTTGGGTTTCCCATAGCAAAACATGGACACTGCCCCTCTCTTATCTACAACTCCTCCTATACCACTGAACTGAATGATACTTTCACAGATTCATTATTTCATCATCCACCTCCTATTTTACTTTTTGATCCGAAGGCTCACATTTTAGGCTCTCACTTTCATCTTCTTCTCAAGAACCATTGGGCCAATTTCAACCAAACTTGCCACAAAGTACCGTAAAATCCCTTGTATTGGACGCACTTTTTTTCGTCAGAAAATTGTTCAAAAGTAGGGATGCACTCAAAACATAGGAACAAAATTCAACCCCCTTTTTTTCAGGTCACATTCTCAGGGCCGATGACCATTTTCCTGATCCATTTGAATTGATTATCCTTTGTAACCAATTACGTCAATGTTAATCTAATTTCAGAAAGTTATATACGTAAGCCCTACCTGTTGTAGCATTAAACATATACCCTAAGTGTTGAAAGAAAGAAAACCGTTTCAAAAATAAAATTCTAATGAAAAACGGTCTTTGTTTATTTTTTATTCCCATTGCATATTCTGCCATTTTGAACTAGCGGCGCTTATATCATCAACAAAATATATGTCTCTTAAGACATAGATGTATTTAATTAATACCTATAAAATGAGTCAACAGCTATAATCTTTTTCATGTTTTCTGAATTATTCTCAATTCTATAACTTATTTTTATTTTTAAAAATTTTAGATCTATATGAAATTCCAGTTACAAATCGTTAGAGATTCTATTGCCGTGTCATTGCTGTATTTCACTTCAGTCTATGTTGTCACATAAGCCATGACCATTGTTTATATAACAATTATCACTTCAACACCTGCGTTATTAAAACACTAGCCAGTGTAAGCACATATAAACGTATTTGTAAAAACAGTCAATTACATTCAGTGGATACCAAGAACTGTTTAATTACTAAAAGCCAAATTTTCGACATTAATATTGCTTGGGTATGACCCAGTTTTGTTTACGTACATGCTGACACGCGCTTGGTATATATGCATTCTACTGGTAAGCATAAATTGATAACACGCTTGGCTTGCAATTAATTAAAAAGAAAATAATCAAGTATTATTACCTCTTGTTAGATAACTATTACAAAGATTAAATTGAAATGTTCACACATGCACACTTGAATATATACAGTGAAAAAACTGACGTTCTACTTTCGTTTGAGATTCGTAAATTTTTCATTATTTTATTTTAAGTTACTGTACTAGAAAAAGTAATGTCACATCCAAATTCTGCATTTTTGGGATGCGCTTTTTACATAGGACCAGCGTTTTTTTCAGGATTTTTACCCCCAAAATTGGGGGTGCGTCTTTTACAACATTGCGCTCTATACACAGGATTTTACGGTATTCTTGGATGAAGGGGATTCAAGTTTATTCAAATAAGGGTCAAGACCTTTCCCAAGGGGAGATAATTATGAATTAGTGAAAAATTAGTGGCATCTTTTAAAAATCTTCTTACAAAAACCACTGGGCCAGGAAAAATGAAACTCATGTGGAAGCATCATGATGTTGTGTAGATTCAAGTTTAAAATGCTCTAATCATGATTAATCATGATTCCCCCCCCCGGGTAGGGTGGGGCCACAATGGGCGATCAAAATTTAACATATCCGGTAAGAATACGACGGCTGTTCAATAGATAATGTCATGAGCTCGATGTCGTACAACATAGAAATCATATGACCTGTCTGTCAGTCAGTGTGTCAGTCAGTCAGCTAGCCAGTCTGTCAGTCCTGTTTTTTTGTCAGCGCAACTCCTCATAAACCACTGCACAGAATTTGGTCAGACGTTGCACATATTTAGTAGTGCTGTGCGATATTAATGGTTAATCGTTGTATCCTGATTTCGTTCTTCACAATACGTTTCGCGGTATTTCTTTGTGAATAACGGTTCGGGTTCCATATGCTTTAAATTGTTATATAAAGAGTTATTTGTCCTTTTCAAGGTAAAATATGGCAGCGAGCGACGTGAAGTGTGATCAAAAACCAGAGACATGTCTCTGTCAGAAACGAAAAGACGACAACTGTTACCTGAAACCCCTTCATGTTAAAGCTGAATCTGAATATTACAACTTGATTCTTCAAGTTGTACCACAAAAAACAGCTTGCCACTTGCGCTGACATAACACGCTCAGGCAATTGCAATATCAACCCGAGAATACATGTAATTTGAGTTTGTTTTTTCATTAGCTCTTCTGAGCCAAAGGCTCAAAGAGCTAATGCTATGGCCATTTGTGCGGTGTGCCTTAACTTTTTAGAATATGGGCCATAACTCAAGAATCCCTTGGCCAATCAGTGTCAAATTTGTCACAGGGTATCCTTGGCCCAGGGGCTACCATTTATACTAAAATAAGGGTTGGGACCCTTAAACAAGGGGAGATAATCAGGAAAACAAAACCAAATGTACTGGTTGCTAAAAAATCTTCTTCTCCAGAACCACCAGGCAGATTTTCACCAAACTTACATACAAGGATCAGGATATGTTGAAGATTAAAAATTGTTCAAGGCATGACCCTGGGGCAAAGGGCTTGGTCTCAAAGTCACTTCAAAGTTGACCTAAATTTACAAATAATAAAAACGTTTATATTTTGCTTACTATTAGTACTAGGATCATCAAATCTTGTAAGTTGATGCATCTTAGGACTTTCATGTTAACTCAAAAGTAGGTCACGGTGACCTACTTTTCAAATTTTGTGGGCATTTGTTTTCAAGTTGATTTGAAGGCATATTTCGGGCACTTTAAGGCCTATGATCATCAAACTTTGTCAGTTGATGCATCTTGGGTCCTTGAACAACGTCAGCTTAAAAGTAGGTCACCGTGACCTACTTTTTGAACTTTATGACTAATTCTTTTTAAAACATTTAATCCAATTATTTCAGACACTGAGAGGTTTAGAATCATCAAATCTTGTAAATTGATGCATCTTGGGACCTTAAAACATATTTATGAAAAAGTAGGTCACTGTGACCTACTTTTTGAATTTTGCAGGCATTTGTTTTCGAATTGTTTAAAAGGCATATTCTGATTACCTTCAGACCTAGGATCATCAAACTTGGTCAGCAGATGCATCTTGTGACTTTAAAAAATGTCGACCAAAATATAGGTCACGATGACCTAGTTTCAACATTTTATGGCTATATTTTAGTATCTTAGGTATTTATTGGCTTAGAATCATCAAACTTAGTGAGTTGATGCATCTTGGGTTTTCAGAGAGTGACAACCAAAAAGTAGGTCACGGTGACCTACTTTTGACATTTTATGGCTTTATTTAAGTATCTACGGTACTTACTGGCTTAGAATCATCAAACTTTGTAAGTTGATGCATCTTGGGTTTTCGGAGAATGATGTCCAAAAAGTAGGTCACTGTGACCTACTTTCGACATTTTATGGCTATATTTTAGTATTTTAGGTATTTATTGGTTTAGAATCATCAAACTTTGTGAGTTGATGCATTTTGGGTTTTTGGAGAGTGACGACCAAAAAGTAGGTCACGGTGACCTACTTTTGTTATTTTATGGCTTTATTTAAGTATCTACGGTACTTATTGGCTTAGAATCATCAAACTTTGTAAGTTGATGCATCTTAAGTTTTCGGAGAATGATGTCAAAAAAGTAGGTCACGGTGACTTAATTTTTGACATCTTATGGCTTTATTTAAGTATCTTAGGTATTTATTGGCTTAGAATCATCAAACTTTGTGAGTTGATGCATCTTAGATTTTCGGAGAGTGACGACCAAAAAGTAAGTCACAGTGACCTACTTTTGACATTTTATGGCTTTATTTATGTATCTTAGGTATTTATTGGCTTAGAATCATCAAACTTTGTAAGTTGATGCATCTTGGGTTTTCGGAGAATGATGTCCAAAAAATAGGTCACAGTGACCTAATTTTTGACATTTTATGGCTTTATTTAAGTATCTATGGTACTAACTGGTTTAGAATCACTAAACTTTGTTTGTTGATGCATCTTTGGTTTTTAGAGAATGTCGATCAAAGAGTAGGTCATGGTGACCTACTTTTGAATGTCTCAGGTACTTTTTGCCTTAGAATCATCAAACTTTGTCAGTTGATGTATCTTGGGTTTTCAAAGAATGTAGACAAAAAAGTAGGTCACGGTGACCTACTTTTAAGTATCTCAAATACTTATTGGCTTAGAATCTTCAATCTTTGTTTATTAATGCATCTTGAGTCCTCAGAAAACTTCAATCTTAATATAGGTCACTGTGATGTACTTCTGGTTTTTTATAGCTTTATTATTAAAAATATTTTCAGTCCTAATTGGCTAAGAATCATCAAACTTTGTCAGTTGATACAACTTGGGTCTTAGGATACTTAAGGTAAGAGGCTTCAAATAGAAGTGATAGATTGTACAATTTATCAGAAGAGTGATTCAAGGCCCTTGGGCCTCTTGTTTTACATTAACGAAAAGCAAAAACTATGTAAAATTTTTTATCGTGATACATTGCTGCAATACAAAATATAATATTGCAATATATCGCGATGTGATTTTTCAGTCGTGATACCCAGCACTAATATTTAGGTTACGATGTGTAGATGTGCATATTACCAGGAAATATTTTTTGGGGAATTTCGGCACTTTTCAACCTAGATTTTTGGCCATACCTTGAATATAGAGATAAACAGTTTGTCAGCACAACTCCTCATAAACAGCTGCACAATATTTGGCCAAACTTTGCACATATTTAGAACACAATGTGAAGATGTGCATATAACCAGGAAATTCTGATTCCTTTATTTTTTCCGGGATTTAGGCACTTTTCAACTTAGATTTTTGGCCATACCTTGAATATTATATGAGATGTACAGTTTGTCAGCATAACTCCTCTTTAACTGTTGCACAGAATTTGGTCAAACTTTGCAAAGATTTAGTACACAGTGTATAGATATGCATATTACCAGGAAATTCCCATTCCTTTATTTTTTCTGGGAATTTTGGCACTTTTCAACTTAGATTTTTGGCCATATGTTGAATATAGAGATGAACAGTTTGTCAGCGCAACTTCTCATAAACCGCTGCACAGAATTTTGTCAAACTTTGCAGAGATTTAGGACACAATAATGCAATATGTAGATGTGCATATTACCAGCAAATTCTGATTCCTTTATCATGCCCTCCTTCGAAGAAGGGAGGGCATATATTGCTGTGCTGTTGTCTGTCGGTTTACTTAGTTTCCATTCATTTTCTTCACAACCGTTGCACGTACTGAAATAAACTCGTTTAGTATGAACATGGATATAGCGAATTCACGGATATAGCGAAGTTTTTCTGGGTCCCCGGCGAAATTCTTAACAAATCTTTGTAAACTTTTACGGTTAAAATGAACTCTGATATAACGAATTTACGGATATAGCGAACTGATTTTGAGTCCCGTTGAGGTTAAATATAATGAAATTTACATCTTTTATAACGAACTTTCAAAGATTATATAAAAATTGATAAATTGAACTAACTTTATTTCCTTTTAGCATTTGTATATAAAATTCAATTCATGAGAAAACCTTAGGTATCGAAGATACGTTTTGTAATATTTGCTTTACTAACATAGTTGGTAGTAATACTTGAAGGAAAACATGCAAAGTGTGAATTCGCTATGATGGTTATACGAATTCATTAGACGAATATAACAAATTACGGATACAGCGAATTAAATTCACAGGTATAACCGAGTTTTACTGTAGTTAGATACTAAGGGATATTTCTAATTAAAGAGCACGTTAAGCATCACCTAAATCAGCATGGATTTGAAACAACTGAATATTTTTATATACTTATGGATACCCTAAATCTGGAAAAGTCGTACTGATCCTTCTTTGAGTTCCATTTATGTAAATTAAGGGGAAAGGATATTTAAATTGACACTTGAACAGTCTGATGGTGGATCATAGTCGGGCGTGTTTGCAGAATGTAACTTCTTGTGCCAAATCTGTGTTTTAAAAAATTGAATGAAGTTGTGTAGTTGCCTGTAGCCATAAGGATCAAACTCATAGTTGCCAACTCACCCGATTTCGTCGGGTCACACCCGATTTTTCAACCCATAACCTGATTATTTTTTATGACCCGGTGGGTCATGCTTTTCACCGGATTTTTGCCGACCAACCCGAAAATCTCCCGATTTCCGGATTTGGTTCGTAAATTAGGTTGCACTTTTAACTTCCAGTCACAACCCAAGCTTAGATCTATGTAAACAATGCTGATGGATTAATTATCAGTGCAGGTGTAAACAATTAACTGGGTGCTGTTTTGACAAATCATTGTTTGAAGTCAAATTAAATGGCTTCCGATAGAACTAGATCGTTATCAGGGCCAGCAGGAACAAATTGAACCAAACACATGTCTCTGATTGAACCAAGAAAAAGAAAAACAATATTTATGTACATATCAAGGAATCTTGGAAAAAACTTTCATTTTAGATAAAATAAAGTGATCGAAGACAGTGTAGGCCTAACTTCACATTTAATATATACATATTGCAGTAGTTAATTAAGAGAGAGGAAAAATAACTTCAAAACTAAAATTGGTATACTTTCAAATTTAGCAGAAACTGAAAGGGCTTTTAAAAAAAAATGCACACTTACTTCAGGTCAATACTGAAATATGAAACCTTCAATTCTCTTTTTTAACATGTAAATTTAATCAAATTATGTATGATTTTTTTTGTCATTCTAAATTAAAGCCTTTTTCAATAAAAGAATTCTCAATACACAAATACTTTGTATATATATAATTATGTATAAAATTTAATCATGGTAAATATGTCGTGAATGTCGTTAAGTGTTATGACCAGATTTTTTACTTTCCAAATCTGGTCATGACCAGATTTTTACATGCTGGAGGTTGGCAAGTATGATCAAACTAAGAAATTGGTACTCATGCATTTAAAAAATAAATACAATAATATAATATTTTCATTGAATTTGAAAGTAAAAAGGAGTGTTTAGGTGGCTTTCAATACCTTTTTCATTGTTTTGCTTAAATGTTAAAAATGTTTGAGACTTCTATGAATGACACTAAACTCTCTTTTCCCTCCCGTGTTCTTAAAAACAAATACATACAAACATCTCTAAGCGGCATGTCTTTGACTTAAGGTAGGTCGCGGGTTTACTGCTTAAAAATTTTTACGAGAAAACATATCCTGAAAATTTGATATAATGTTCCTTAGAATTTGCAGCGTATTATGTGCAATTTTTATCAAATTTGCCTACAGTACAGCTCACGAGTTTTCCGCATAAAACACGGGGCACCGTGGACCGAGAACCCACGCTTTAGCGTGGGCCTTGAAAATAGTCGGCACCTTTGAAGTAGCGGTTTCAGCGCTCCGTGTAGCACGGTGTGTCCACGGTGCACCACGGTGTGTCCACAGAGTGTTGCGGTGTGTCTCCACCGTGTCGCACGGAGTTTATGACCAAGAAATCTTACTATTTTTTAAACTCACGAACATGTGTTACAAATTATAGTTTTATTTTAATATCCGATGTCAGCTAGCTTTGCGTGGTTTTTTTTTTCCCTTGACGTCATTCCATTTTCCTCGCCTTAAAGTAATAAATAAATCGCCTAGCAGTGTCAAGACTGAATAATCCTATTTTTGCAACTCATTTTCAGATGCTTTTAATGCATCCAAAGTATGTTTTCGTGACAGGAAATCGCTTCAAACTTGAACGCACACAGCCAACTGGTCAGGTAACATGCCTTAGGCTGTTTATGGATTATAGTGAAGTCTGAGTCTATTAAATAAATATATTACGTGAACACATCATTGTATTGCATTGATTATGCAAAAGGTGGTCTATAATAAAGTAGTTTAAATCAAGATCATTTTATATTCGATGATAAAAGTTAAAAAAAAAAAAGTTAAAACAAATGTTAATTTTTTCTGTTTTATCTTTGTTTCTGTTTTTTTTATGTGTATGTAAGGGTGTGTGTGTGTGTGAGTGTAAAACCACTCTGTTGGTAGATTATTTTTTTCAAATTAATTTTTTTTGATACCTCCCCCCTAATTACTTCTGAAATATAAAAACACAAATCTGGAAAATATCCATACCCAAAACCAATAATAATTCTTGCGTATGTAATTCCTAGAATCACATATTTAATCTCTTACACTGTTACTGTCCGCATTATTCTTTTGAAATAATGTACATCTTTTAGCTGATTCTCGAATCTGGATTTTCTGGAACCCCACCTGAAAGTGTTATTTTAATTCAATATATGTAAAACTATGACCTTTTATATAATCATCATTTGTCTAATGCATACTCCTGAAACAAAACTTTGATAGAAATTAATATCAATGTTCTTTCCAATTAGAGTATCGGTAGACGTTCACATGGATCTAGTTTCTTTTCAAATTAAAATGGGGGGGGGAGGTACGTGCGAATTAAATGTAGAACGATGAACACGTCCTTATTTATTTTACTTAAGTAGAACACACAATTTATACTGTCGTGTTTAGTTTGTACTCATTTTTATCTGTTTAGGAAAAAAAATTAATAAATTTAATTAAAGTAAACATAATAAATTAACTTAATAAATCGACATTTCATAGCTTTGTTCGGTATTGAAACCAGTATCATGATTTTACAGTAACACTGTGCTTCTTACTCGTCAAAAATTATTCAAGTCGTTTAGCTGGTATCCAGCCGAATTACATAATCATTCAACATACAATCGTAAACTTGGTGAAGCACCTGTGTTTAAAAGAAATTGTCTGAGGCGATCCGAGTGTGTACGGTAGGGGGTAAAGAGGACAATAGGTGTCACTGCAGCATTACACAGAAGACCATTCGCCGGATTTCACTGGAAGTTAGTTACGCAACATTACGGCGACAGGTAGACTCTTCTTCAAGACAGACTGAATTTGAGAAATTCAACACCAACACATCCGTAATATGCAATCTACAAACCTTCAACTTCTTCTTACATTAAATAAATATATTTTTTTAATATACCGACGTAAGAAAAAAATAACTATTAATGAAAAAAGAAGATTGATGTAAAAACCAACCGGGGAAAGGCACAAATTGTTTAAAGATGTAAGCAAAAATAAGTATGAGAAGGGATACATTACATCCAAAGTTTTGTAAAAATTACTGATTCCTTATATTTTTTGTCAAGTCGTGATAGTGTGTGTGTGGTGGGACAGTTGAGTGAGGAACTTGTTTGATTATCAAATCAAGTAAAAAATATTCATAGTTTATTTCCTCAACTTTTTATCAATAATTAAGAATAAAAATCAAACAAAATTTATATGCAGAATATTATGACAGTAAAAAAAAAAACAGCTGGAGTTTAAATATATTTTAAACTTTGCCTTGGTCGATATTGATTTTTTGGAGAGAGAGAGAGAGAGAAGAGAGAAAAAGAAAGAGAGGAGTGAGCGAAAGAGAGAGATGAATGGTTACTCAACACGGAAGATAATGGGCACCTACAGTTAGCGAATAATCTTACTCTTATGAAAAGGAAAGATGTTAATGAAACATAAATCAAATTAATAATGATTACGGGTATAAATTGATCAAATGGACAAAGAAATTTGCATCATTCACAAAACTTGCACATTTTTATAA
The DNA here is from genome assembly GCF_032062105.1 of Saccostrea cuccullata. Classification (NCBI taxonomy): domain Eukaryota; kingdom Metazoa; phylum Mollusca; class Bivalvia; order Ostreida; family Ostreidae; genus Saccostrea; species Saccostrea cuccullata. The sequence goes on from NW_026930945.1 coordinate 18,844, forward strand.
AATTCATATTTAAGTACCGGTGTACTATATACTTTTTCGTGTAACGTGTGTGTAAGGGGGGGGGGGGTTATACATGTATGCTAGAGGGTTCGGAATAAATATTTTTGAGCACTGGTTCGACTGACTAATGACTTCCAATTTCACTACTTCGTAAAATAGTTTACCAGACAAGTCCACCCTCTACCTTTTTATTACGTTAACATCATAACACCCCCTACGCCTACCTCCTTTAATGAGATGAAATTTAATTTCAGCACATAAAATTAAATTAATTCCAATTCACCGATAGCTACAGGAGGAAATTGGAAGTTATGAAACATGTTATATTTTTGTTAAAATTGAATCATGATTAAAAAAATACTTTAAAATTAAGTTCAAAAACTAATAAATAGTGATCCAACCCCCTCGGCAAATTGAATGTGAATTTAGGAGAGAGAGAGAGAGAAGAAAAATATTGGAGAAAAATGGTGCTACTGCTAATATTAGTCTTACCGCTGACCTAGTAAATATAAATATTTTACTTAAGATTACTATAATTGCTATAGTGCATGAATTTTTATTACTAGTCTGATAATTATTTATTAGTCTCGGACTTACAGATATCGAGTACTTATGAACCCTGCGTCATCGATCAACCAACCATTCATTTAGATATAATATTTTAAGTGACAAAATTAACAAGGCATAGTACAAGTTTAGATATTGAGCACGCACTGTTCAATAGGGGAACTCCAGTATGAGCAAATGAAACCGGAAATATTAAACAGGGGTAACAGGGGTAGCGGACAGTATATAGGGAACTTATATATAGTGAGCTAGCTTTTCTGGTGATGCGGTAGAGTCTCCCTCTATTTCAGGTATTTCAGGCAAGTTAAGCAACGGCAAGCCTGTTTAACCCTTGGTTGGGTGACAGCTTCACGTAACATTAATTATATGACTTGTACAGATATGATTAATTAATTTTAATTCTTTAATTGAACCGGGATAGATATATTCAACACATAAATTTAAACTTGATTTACGCATAGTTAATTTCAATTCATATTCTGAATTATTTTAAAGATAATACTAATATTTAGATTAAAAAAGTAATTGCTAGGGATTTTTTTTTTCAAGCATTAAAATAAGACTGTTTTTAAATACAAATTATAACACATAGTCATTTTCACACCACTGCAACCTCCCCGAGAGCGAGAACAATAGGGACAGTAATTATCAAAAAAGTACATTTCCAAACATGAAAATTCTGCTTTTATTTCTGAAAGGGGGGGGGGGGGGCTAAACCAACGAAGCAATATTCAATGTCTCTTCTAAGTATATATTTGGGAAAAAAGTGGGGGGACCCCCCCCCCCCCCCCCCCCCCCCCCCGGTTCCGACGCCTATTTCATATTTTAATAATCGACAAAAAAAAAAAAAAAACTTGCAACTAATGCATGGTCAAACACTGATTCACAACCAACGAATACTCAGTGAGATATTTTAGTAGTAATGTTTTAATATTTTCCTGCGTAAGGTGTTTATTAAATACATGTATACAGCATAGGTGTCGGGACCTGGGGCTAAGAGTGGGAAGGTCATGGCCAAGAGGAAATAACAGTATTCCTTTTGTGGTCTTAGATTTTTTGCGTTTATTCCTTGTTTATGTGGACTTTTTGTATGTAGATTATGATTATTTACTTCAATGTATTTTTCACATTACTTTTTGGGGAAAACTGCGTAAAATTTGATAATTCCATCGCGACCAAGTAGCAAAGCAGCGTGGCATGTGCATCTACACTCGTCGGACTTCTATAGCATAATACATTTATTTAATATTTGTTAAGATGGGTTGTATAGGGAGTAACGTTGATGAACGGGATATATGGTGGACAATGCCTTTCTACAAGAAGTGTTCAGATCCATGACCGATATATATACCTCAGTTGATTGACAGGTGGAGCACGTGGATGTAAATTAAGAAATTGGAAATTTAATTGTTTCGGGTTTTCAAGGTTAATTTTCACGATTTTGTTATCTGTTCAGAAATCCAGTTTTTACCGGTGAAGTAGTGTTCTACAGAAATCATTTAATAAATCTTGTTAAATTACACGTAAAATCGAACAAAATATGTAAATCGAATTTTCTTGATAGTGATAAATTAATAGTGAAGAATTACAAGTACGTTTAATTACATTAAAAAAATTTACCGGCAGACCGTGTATGTTCTTATCTGTAAATAAGCATTATTTTTTCACAATTCAAAAAGAATTGTTTCTACATATCTTGAACTAAGTATCGAAAATACAATCTGTTTATAATCTAAATATTTTTTAAGTTGCTGCAGCATGTATCGTTTACTCATTATTTGGTTTTTTTATGAATGAAAAGCAGTACATGTTGATGTCAATTCGACAACCATTGTGTTTTTATTACACACAGGCCAAAGACACTCGTTTTAAAAAGGTCATTATAAATCTCTACATATTGAAAGAGTTATTGCCACGATAAAATTATTTGAGAAAATTATTTTGAGAACTCTGAAGATTTAATAGCGTTTTCATATTTCAGGCAAACGGACTACTATTTAATCTTGAAAAAAAAAATAGGAAACTAAAGGTTTGTTTCATTAAATAGACTTAAAAGCAGAATTGCAACATCGTTACCTATTCCTTCATCTAAAATTTACATACATGTTTTAACTTCTAAACATTAAAAGCGATATATTTCTAACTTTCTTTAATTGACACGGTGTAACACGGGCACCGACACGGTGCAACACGGAGGGTATAATGGACGAGCTTCCTGGACACGGAGGGACACGGTGGACTTCTTGTATATTGAGAATATACACACACCGTGGCACACCGTGTACACGGTGTAACACAGAGCATTTCACGCGGTGTTTCTTCCACCGGGCGTTGCGGAAAACTCGTGAGCTGTACTGTATGTAGTTTTAATGCTATATTACTGTAAACGCAGTATTGTTGTTAATACTTCTTTTACGCTTTACTATTGAAATGTGTGGAAAAATGACATTTTTAAGCCGATTTGTGAAAATAGTTTCTTTTAAAAAGGTTGGATAACTTTTTAAAGACGTAGAAGAATTAGTCAGGAATTTCAAAATGTCAAGATGAGCTGGTAAAATCAAAACTATTAATATGAAAAAATCAATATTTCTTCTCTCTAGATTTTTTGCTAAATAATTTCAGTTTTCTTTTATACTGCTAAAAACCCCTGCGAGACGATCATGAATAATTCATGAATTTCCTTGAATTTTTCATGAATTTTATTCATGAAATGTTCATGAAATGTTCATGAAGATCCTATGAACTTATTATTGGACATTTTCAAATCATGAATTTTTATTCATGAAAGAAAATTGATGAATATTCATGAATATTTTTTTTCATGAATAATTCATGAAGAGTCATATTCATGAAGATTCATCATTTCAAGAATGTCCAATAATAAGTTCATTGCATCTTCATGAACTATTCATGAATAATTTGATGAATTTTTTCAGGAATGTTCATGAATGAATAAAATTCATGAACCATTAGCATTCATGAATATTCTTGCTTATTTGTAAACAAAAAATACAATATTATTATTCATGTTTATTCATGAAAATGCATGAAGTCATGCTAAAAAAGTAACAGTAGATGATTTATAATACAGCATCTTGAAAGATGTCACAGAAATGTTGTTTGTTTTCCAACCATGGCAACAAAATCTTTGTTAAAAAACTTAAAATAGACAATTCTGACACATTAAACCATAGTAAATGAGAAATGTAGTTCATTCCTGGTAAAAGTATAAAAAATTTCAATTCAAATGCAACTCTTTGCAGAATGTTTAACCTTACTTGGTCAAAAGGAGAGGGGGATCCTAATCCTCAGCATGTTTCAAATTGTGTTTTAATGCCAGAAATTGAACAGTTTTTAATTCCAGTCTAGGAGAAAAGTTTGTTCAGCACCAGGGTAACAGTTTTCAGTGCTTTCAAGCAGTTTGAGCAGAGATGGTCAATTCAAAAATCCTTATTGTCTCTCCATGTGGAATTTCCAGAATTTCATCATTTGGATCCTTTGATTGAATATCATTCATATTTTCATTTCTTTTTTTCTTTCTTTTTCAAGAGCTCAGATTTTTGTGCAGCCAGAGTTTCTTGTCTTCTGCTCATCAACATTTGTGAACTGCTTCTCTTTTTCCTTCAAAAAGAAAGATTTTCTGAAAGTACTTATGATTGTAAAACATAAGACTTTTATGTATTTTCTTGCATTTTAGTTTCATTTAATTTTGCATCAGAGACACTTCCAAATTAAAACATTCTGAGTGGAATTTAAGCCTATTTTCTTGGACCGCCATTTTGTAGATCAATCAGGCCTATGAATGTTTTGAGTCTCAGTCTATAATTAATGTATGTTATATGGTTGGATCCAAACTCAAAGCAAAGTTAGACAAAAATTGCATTTAAAAAAGAGACATATTAATTTATCATAATGTGCTTTAATCATGTTAATTAGTTGTTATTTTACAAATAGACAGTAACATTTACAGACAGATTTCTGACTCAGTGATTGCCTCCATTTTTTGTCACTCACCAGTTATGAAGTAGATCGATCCTATATATAGTCTTCCTTCTTCATATTCTGTTATTTTCTTAAAAAGTTGACAAAGATCAGTGACTGTACTGTTTATTGGACACACCTTGTGAGAGGGTGAAAAACTACAAATTACAATAGCATAATAAGAATTTGACAAAATATCAAAATCATAAGCAATCATACAAAATTAAATGCGTAACTTTAACATGTGAGCTGAACTGGCCTATGCTTATCGCATGCTGGAAATGCGCGGTTTTATCACAGGGACTTGCTCCTGGCGTGTAAAAAATATTTATGGAAAAAAAAAACGATATACTATAAAACTACACAAGGGAGGACGCCATTTTGGACCCCTTCCTCACTTCAACCTCTGTTTTCTAGGGATGTCAACGAATATTCGAATATTCGAATATTCATTCGATGAGTTGATATTCGAATACAAATTTGTGATTCGAATATTCGGTTTTTAAGTATACAGGCATTTAATAGAAAGAAAATTCTGACAAGTTTTATTTGAAATTAATAAAGTTTTTACCGTTGAAATAAATAAGATTTAATTAAAAAAAATTAACAGACACTCCTGTTGAATTACTATAAAAGTGTGAATAGTGTAATTATTAGAATAAATTATTCTTTGATCATTTAATCAGTGGTATAACAGTACCGACTACTTACAATCAGTATGTATTGTTGTAAGGACACAGTTTTACAGAAAACACATGGATACCTTGTTGATGTATATATCATTAAAAATAATTATCGGGAATTAATTCACGAGAAGTAATTGATTTTAATTTTTCTTCAGTAGATAATCGTTTAGAGTAGTATAAATTTGAAGGAGTAAGTAGTGTAGACTTTGATAAGACAATGAATTAATCTGAAACATACTAAAAAAGCTTTTGAATTTTCAAAAACAATTTTTCATTACATTTTAGATGAATATACTTCATATAGTCTGTAAAATTATAAAAGTATAATTACTTTGCATTTACAAAACTCTACGTGAAATTTTATTTCAAAATAATGACAAAAAACATATACTGGTTGACAGGAGAGTTAAAATATATACTTATGTATTAATTTTATCGAATATTCGAATATATTCGAATACTTCTATCGAATATTCGAATATCAATTATTGACAATTTTGACATCCCTACTGTTTTCGTTATATTTTGCCGTATTTTACTGACTCGCCGCCTGGGATCTGTTAAGAAATAATTCTTCTAAAACCTTATGCTTAAATTTCCCCCTTGGAGCCTCTGCAATACACATTTCTGACTGAAAATAATCCAAACGCGCTCGTTAGGACTTGGTATGGACAGAAAGCGAAAGCACATTCGAAGTCAACCGAGGATTGCCGAATGACATAATTCCGTATTCGAATATAAAGAGGTTACTTTCGCTTTCTGTCCATACCAACTGTCCTAACGAGCGCGTTTGGATTATTTTTAGTCAGAAATGTGTATTGCAGAGGCTCCAAGGGGGAAATTTAAGCATAAGGTTTTAGAAGAATTATTTCTTAACAGATCCCAGGCGGCGAGTCAGTAAAATACGGCAAAATATAACAAAAACAGAGGTTGAAGCGAGGAAGGGGTCCAAAATGGCGTCCTCCCTTGTGTAGTTTTATAGTATATCGTTTTGTTTTTTTTATATAAATATTTTTTACACGCCAGGAGCAAGTCCCTGTGGTTTTACAAAACATTGTAGTTGCAGAATTTAAACATGGTAAAATATATTGCAAAATACTGTTAGATACAGATGATCAAGTTAGATATAAATTCAAGTAAAACAATATAAAACTTACTCCTTAGGGAGGCCAACATCACCAAACTTAACAGCCAAAACGCCAGACAAACCGCATGGCTACCATAATTAGTATAAACAGAATATTGAACCCGATTGAAATAAAATTATGCAATACGAAAACGGCACAGTGATTATGCAAATAATAGATCACAAATACTGATTCTTCCACTCTACAAATTCCCACTTCCAACGTCTCGCGCGTTTTCAAGTTTGCGCCTATTCAAAAATGTACGGTAGAGCTAAGAAATACGTTAGTTTCGAATTTCCAAGATTTCTGTTTAAAAAAATTACAAACACTATCTGAATAATTTTTCACTGAAAATACAATTTTTTTTATATCAAAATAAGTTTTATCAATGAAGAATTCGAATTTTTTACGTCATAAATTATACATGTATTGAATTTCAGTTTCGTATAGCAAGTATGGCGGCCCCCTATGACATGATAATAACAATCTCTCGCCCTCAGACAGAATGTTCTGAGCTGTGAAGACGCATAGGAGAATTAAAACTACAAAATATGAATGTAGATTATGTCATAGATACTTTACAACCATGCAGTCTAGCTGTGCTCTATCATTTACGCACGAAGCAAGGGAAACTTTTGACATTTTAACTGCACCAAAATTGAAAGGTATATAGCGTTTCGATCCAGGAATAATACGGTACAGTACAGACAAGTGATATAATTTTTTAGTTGTTAATAAATATATAAAACGTTTTTTACGAAGCTCACAAAGTTCATTTTCCAGAATGTTTCATTTTCCAACAACTTGTTTAAACTTTGATGTTAGAGAAAATTCGGTCGAACAAAGTTGTGTGATGAAAAACAACATTAATTAAAGCACAATTTGATGAATATAACTGTTTAATTTAAATTATGAAGAAACACAAGTAATGAATTTGAAAAAAAAAATGCTGTCAATGGTGATGCACTGTTTGTTTAATTAAAATCAAATAAAAACACGAAATGTTTAGAGATTTCATGATTTATTTTTTCAGATGGTGAAAGAATGCTATTAACTATAAATTATACCAAGGGCTTGTTCAACAATTGCATCTGCATGCAAAAGTTGTATTATGAGAGTATTGAGTGTTTTCTGTCAATCATTTTTGTCAATTATTTTAGTCTTCATGAAAATTCATGAACATTCATAATACCTTGAACTCTACATTTTTTCTGTCTTTAAAATGAAAATTACCAATATTCATATATATTCATCATTTGTTCATGAACTATATTTTATGAATATATTCATGAATAAAGTTCATGAACCATCTTTATGAACCAGTCATGAACCAGTCATGAACACATCATGAATGTTCATGAACGATTCATAAAAGTTCCTGAAATTATGAATTTCACCTCGCAGGGGATGTTTGCATTTATGGCATTATTTATATCTACAACGTCATTTGTTGAACGTAGTCACATTTACAGTCAAGTATAAATTTCTCGGCCTTTGGAATATGCAAGATTTAATAGGTGACATAGATACAAAATTTGATTTTAATTTAATTTGCAGAGATATATTAGGACGACCAGCAACTTATTTTAACTAGTATTGTGAAATCCATATTCTGATCACAAAGTCAGAATGAACAGTGTAAACATTCCTCGTGCATGAGAATTAACATGCAGCAACTACAACGTGAGTGATAAAATATTAGTACCTGTATTTTTAGGATATTCATGGTCAATAGGATTTAAGCATAACACACAATTTTGATCACTTTATTTGAAAATGGTAAGAAAAATATCCTGACAGTGTGGAAATAAGAGGGGGGGGGGGGGGTTCTGCAGTGTTCTTTCTATATTAGTTGCAAGCTATAGTGTCAAACATTTGTTAATTTCAAATTCTCTGAATCAAACTTCAATACGCAAAATGTAAAACAATTGCATTTAGCTTTTACACTTTGAGCTTTTGTCATTAAAAAAATGATACTTGTAAATTGTTAACAGTGTCTTACAGTCCAGATGTTTGTATAAAATTTGATTTTTAAATGCATTTCATTATTTATTAGCCAGCAAAACAAGGCGAGTACACTAGATTTAAAAATACATAACAACCAAACAATAATGATAATGATGATGATAATTTAAAGTAAAGGAAAAATACATGTAATTAAAAGTGATGGATGAGGATTGATTCCATCCTGAAAAGTATACACATATTTTCGCCCCGACTTTGATTGGCAGTCATGATGCAATACGCATGTTACCCTGGTTTCAAATAACGTGCGCACACACAACCCCTCAAGTTTTGTGCTAAGCAATTTTTAATCATATGATAACTTTCTTTAGAACTGCAAACCATAAGTTTTATGTTGATTTATTTTGATTGACTTTTAGCAATTTAGTTACACTTACAATATAAATTATTCCTTTAATTTGGTATTGTATTTAATTAGTCCTAAGACATTACATATAATCACATCAGAATTCAGACTGAAATTTAATTACAAAGCATGTTCAAGGTTTACGTTCAATAGCATGAACTTTGTATTAATCTACTTGATTTGTACAGACTTGTGACTTCGCAGAAAATTAAACGAGAAATAACGTAATGTTGCCTTTGTGATGTAACTGACATCATAATCAAATATGCACAAAACAACCACTTGAATCGTCGAAATTGTGTACCAAAATTGATGACAAAAGCAAACCCGCGACCTACCTTAATGATACAAAACCTGCCGATGTTTTACAGTGAGTACCTTTGAGGAATGTTTACCTGGGTAGAACTTTTATGACTATCAGTATTTTAAATAATATATTCCACAGGTGGGTTCAACATGGTTCATACAGGTAAAAAGCTCTCACTTGCTATAGGAAAAACATTGTACTTTTTATACATTTTTAATATTTTAAGTACCAGCCTAATCGTGTGCAAATTTCCTAATTTCAAACAAGTTTTATAAATGTATTAAACATTTTTGTGATTTGCACAATTTTGTACAAAGTTAGGCTCGTAGTAAACAAAAGCTTTAAAATGAATGACCGTTCTCGATTTACTATAGAAAATCACAAATGTTGGCTGACCCCTACCACATTGTATGGTTTTGTTCTTTATATATTAATTTCGTGAATTTCAGCGGTATAAATTGTTGAATCATATGGTTTAGATATCTGTTAATGATTTGAGGTGAAAAAATTTGCTTGATTTGATTGTTTATTGTTTCACATTTTACCGGGGCCCATAAGTGCACTTGTTCTTATATATAGGAGCTGACCATCGTGGCAGTGAAGTTTAAGTGGTTATAGAGAATGGCTCTTAAAAAGTTAAAAATTGACATTGTGTCACGTCCACATGCTTCCAGTACTACGGAAAAGAGAATGAAAGAAATAAACACTATTGTGTTTGCATGCTTAAGTGACCAAAAAAACAAATATGGGTGTGGATCAAATAATGATAAAAAATATTATAACATTGACAAATGCAAGTGCTAAATTTTATTTGCGCCAATCCATTCCTGCTTGCATTTGTGCTTTAATACATATGTGCCAAATTTTCACGTTTTACAGTATTGTAATGGCCTGGGGGTGAATTTAATTAATAAGTTTATTTTTTATTGATTTAATTGTGTCAATATTTATTGGGAATATTATCTGGGTGGATTTTATTATGCATTAACTAGTCATTCCCACATTTCAGTCCCTTGATTATTTATTTAACATGGTATCGTCTATTTTTAGCACGTTTGACATACTTGTTGCTTGGATTTATACAGGAAATGCTATACTGTAAACCAACTTTTATTCACGACGACTTTATTTCGCGATTTACCAGGGCTAAACTAGTTCGCGACGATTAATTTTCGCGATTAAGTTTTTTTATCTGTAGTTAACAGACATGTAGAGACTTAAAGGTCCGGTTCGCGGCGAGAAATATTCGCGATAACAAGGCTCTCGCGAACTCCGCGAAAATTTCTCGCACGCGAATAAAAGTTGGCTTACAGTATTTTATGAATTCATGTACATACCTTCAAAATCTTTGTATGTTACTGTATTTTACTTGACTATTTATGAGTCAAATTAGGGCTTGACATAGCCATAATTGCACACGATTGTTGGAGTCATGAAAGTTGTTTACATCCCGCCGACATCTTATTTGTATTAGCCAGAGTTTCGTATTTGAACAAGTTGTATTTTTGTTAGGCAATTCGATGTTATTTTTGCTTGTTAATATCCACAAAATTAATGTTTGACTATGTTTTACTAAGATTCATCAAGGGTTTTCACGTTAAACGCGATTTTATGGTAGTTACACATTTTTACTATGACAGAGCTAATTGAATATCGTCTGCTGTACGATTAGAGTTTTGTATCATGAAATACGGGTTTAATTCACATGAAATGTTTACTTACGGTTGATGAAAACATCTCTCGGATCCATGCCATATTACTCTTATTGTTATTGTGTAATTTAATTCCATTTTTGTAGTAAAAATCTTTGTTGTACGGCAGCCTTGTTTGACGTTGTTTGACACTGTTTGACAAATCTCTGTTTGTACGGCGCCGTACAGCGCTGTGATTGGTTGATTGACGCCGTACAGCTTTTTCATTGGTCAATTTGTATCACATGACTATTTCCGAAGGTTATAAATATAAGTGCCTCGCAGATTATTTTCAGATAAGTTGCATCAGCAACACACAGCGGTTTCAGCTAAGTACTAGGTGAGACAACTGAAATTATCTCCCAACACACTGGACACCTGATGTTTGAATTTTTAGAACCTTTTTAATTTCAAATCAACTTTATTGTATTTTTTTTTACCCTTGAGTACGGTTGACATTACTGACCAAAACAAACTATTAATTACCTATATGTACCCAATATACCGGTAGATGTTTGTTTACCTGCCTGTTCAATGATGAATTAATAAATCAATTATTAAACTGTTACCAAGTCTTGTCCTTACTGAGAAATGTGAAGCAAGAAATAAGGAATGACCTTGAGAAGTGTTGTGTGTAATTATTTTGTATAGCCCCCATTCCAGGATGGCCATCCGTGGGGAGCTTACAGTATTTTAACCGCATTACATTTAATTATGCAAATTTTCTTTTTTTTTATTAGGTAGATATAGAGAGAGAAGAGGTGACAACAATAGCAGGATTGGGGGTGAAAAGAAATGGCAGGGAGGAAGGAAATGTTTGTACAGAGCAGAAGTTTTCTTCTCCATGGGACCTTGTCATTGGACCTTCTCCTGGTAATTATTTCTAATCTTACTTATATCAATTTTAATCTAAGAAACTATTCTGAACATTGCTGAACATAATAATACAGTAATTATTTCTAATCTTACTTGTATCAAATTTCAACCTAAGAAACTATTTTGAACATGCTGAACTTTATAATACAGTAATTATTTCTAATCTTACTTGTATCAAATTTCAATTTAAGAAACTGTAATTCTGAACATTCTGAACATTATAATACAGTACCATTGGGACACAACCTTAAATTTTTAGGGAGCTTTTCTGATTGAAATAATGAAAGAACTATGCACGCAAACTCCCGATTACCGCGTACAATTAATGCTGATAATCTATATTTCACATCTGTAAAATATAGTTTCGGTCTTCACGAAAACTCACTGGTCCGAAGACAGAGGCCAGTGAATTTTAATGTCAGGTCAGTGAAAATCAAAATTCAAGAAGTCCGATGGGCTTGTTTATTATAAAAATCATACACAGTCAAAATTTATTTCAACTGACGTACTTGCGTAAATTTCATTAATATATAAAATAAAAGAACAAGCATGTGTTGTTGAATCATATTATTATAACCCTATTATAACATGGATGTAAACCCTATTATAACATGGATGTATTACGTAACAACCGAAACTAGCTAGTAACTATTAACTACAGGTGACTCGAGATCTCTCGAAGTTCAAGGGACCGCAAGAAAAGTTCGAGAAATCGATGGGTTCGAGAGATAGAAAGTAAATAAAATCCGGAATTTTCAGTTCCGATCATCAATGTTCTACTATTATAGATACCGGAAGTATATGAAAATAAAGTCATTGCACGTTTTCAATAGTACTTTTACAGGTAATTTATTTTATATCAACAACAATGATCGCATTTCGAATAAATAAGACGAATTCCTAAAGTTTCAATATTTATTGGTTCTTAATATTTCATGATTACACAAAACCCGATTAGCAATTGTCGGTTTGGATATTCCGCGGCTTGATCGGGTCCTTCACCACTCATCAGTGTTCACCAGGTTTTTCTTAATCGGTATTCAGTCCTTGAGAAAGGAATTTCGTGTGCAATATCTGCCATTTGGGATTATGTAGACTTTAATAAAAGTTCATAATCTATGGGAATTTATTGAAACGAACGTCTATAATTTATTTTCTAAAATTTATCGTCTCAGTTTAAAGCTGAAATAATTAAGTAGTGAAATCGTTTAATTTACCAATAATAACCAATCAATTATATCAACACACGGATGACCCACAGGTGTAGTGTCATCTATGTAAACACCCAATTAACACCTCCATGCCAACCCCAGACGTTCACTGTTTTCCAGGTAAGTCCAGGCTGCATCAATTTTATGCTTGATTGGCGTGTATACACGCCCAATCAAAACTTCGAGAGATAGAGAGTAAAATTCAATGAAATATATGTAACGGGACCCAAGTTTTGGTTCAAGAGATAGAGAACTTCGAGAGATAGAAGTTTGAGAGATCAGGAGTAAATTTGCTTAGTTATATAGAGGAAAAAAATGGGACCGGAGGTTCACTTCCAGAGATCGAGAACTTCGAGAGTCGCGACAAAGGACGAAAAATGGCGGCATTTCAAAAGTTGAAGTAGGTAAACATGTATAAACTTACAGTTATGAAAATGCATTTATTTTATTATTTAATTAAGGGGCCAGTAAAAATTTTGGGGGGCCAGTAAATTTTGAAAGTTCACTGGTCCGACTGGCCAGTTAGTTTGAAAAGTTTTCATGAAGACTGTAGTTGATGAGATAATCTATGTTTTACAAGTGTTAACTATATTTAACACTGAAAACAAGCATTTGTGACTGCAAAATATAGTTTATCTGATATTTATAGTTTCATGATTTGTGAAACTATATCTAACAACTCTTAAGTATAGTTCACAAATGTAAATTATAGTTTACAGATGTGAATATGTATTTATCAACAAAATCTATAGTAACTGTTATAACGTTTAATTAGAGACAGATAAACTTTATCGTTAAAAAGTTTACAGTCGATAGACCTAGTTTATCAACTGTGAAACT